>NC_091160.1:49335970-49338470 GCF_040958095.1 Procambarus clarkii | reverse complement strand
CTTTAACCCACTACACCATCAGACCTTTCAAAAGAAGTAGATAGTTCGAGATATATATATATCTCAAACATCTCTACTTCCCGAAGGCACCAGATGAGTGTGGGGTCAGTCTGCATTTTCCATCAAGCCACTGTCAATGTGAGAGAACTCGTGTCCAGCTTATAAGCCTATACTTGCATAAACCACAAGTGAAGATTAAATAATCTTTGGACAACACCCACCAGTGGGACTCGAACCCAGAAAGCACAACTACCTTCCAGTAGCAGGCATAACTAGTATGCTTTAACCCACTACACCATCAGACCTTTCAAAAGAAGTAGATAGTTCGAGATATATATATATCTCAAACATCTCTACTTCCCGAAGGCACCAGATGAGTGTGGGGTCAGTCTGCATTTTCCATCAAGCCACTGTCAATGTGAGAGAACTCGTGTCCAGCTTATAAGCCTATACTTGCATAAACCACAAGTGAAGATTAAATAATCTTTGGACAACACCCACCAGTGGGACTCGAACCCAGAAAGCACAACTACCTTCCAGTAGCAGGCATAACTAGTATGCTTTAACCCACTACACCATCAGACCTTTCAAAAGAAGTAGATAGTTCGAGATATATATATATCTCAAACATCTCTACTTCCCGAAGGCACCAGATGAGTGTGGGGTCAGTCTGCATTTTCCATCAAGCCACTGTCAATGTGAGAGAACTCGTGTCCAGCTTATAAGCCTATACTTGCATAAACCACAAGTGAAGATTAAATAATCTTTGGACAACACCCACCAGTGGGACTCGAACCCAGAAAGCACAACTACCTTCCAGTAGCAGGCATAACTAGTATGCTTTAACCCACTACACCATCAGACCTTTCAAAAGAAGTAGATAGTTCGAGATATATATATATCTCAAACATCTCTACTTCCCGAAGGCACCAGATGAGTGTGGGGTCAGTCTGCATTTTCCATCAAGCCACTGTCAATGTGAGAGAACTCGTGTCCAGCTTATAAGCCTATACTTGCATAAACCACAAGTGAAGATTAAATAATCTTTGGACAACACCCACCAGTGGGACTCGAACCCAGAAAGCACAACTACCTTCCAGTAGCAGGCATAACTAGTATGCTTTAACCCACTACACCATCAGACCTTTCAAAAGAAGTAGATAGTTCGAGATATATATATATCTCAAACATCTCTACTTCCCGAAGGCACCAGATGAGTGTGGGGTCAGTCTGCATTTTCCATCAAGCCACTGTCAATGTGAGAGAACTCGTGTCCAGCTTATAAGCCTATACTTGCATAAACCACAAGTGAAGATTAAATAATCTTTGGACAACACCCACCAGTGGGACTCGAACCCAGAAAGCACAACTACCTTCCAGTAGCAGGCATAACTAGTATGCTTTAACCCACTACACCATCAGACCTTTCAAAAGAAGTAGATAGTTCGAGATATATATATATCTCAAACATCTCTACTTCCCGAAGGCACCAGATGAGTGTGGGGTCAGTCTGCATTTTCCATCAAGCCACTGTCAATGTGAGAGAACTCGTGTCCAGCTTATAAGCCTATACTTGCATAAACCACAAGTGTAGATTAAATAATCTTTGGACAACACCCACCAGTGGGACTCGAACCCAGAAAGCACAACTACCTTCCAGTAGCAGGCATAACTAGTATGCTTTAACCCACTACACCATCAGACCTTTCAAAAGAAGTAGATAGTTCGAGATATATATATATCTCAAACATCTCTACTTCCCGAAGGCACCAGATGAGTGTGGGGTCAGTCTGCATTTTCCATCAAGCCACTGTCAATGTGAGAGAACTCGTGTCCAGCTTATAAGCCTATACTTGCATAAACCACAAGTGAAGATTAAATAATCTTTGGATTAAATAATCTTTGGAAGGTAGTTGTGCTTTCTGGGTTCGAGTCCCACTGGTGGGTGTTGTCCAAAGATTATTTAATCTTCACTTGTGGTTTATGCAAGTATAGGCTTATAAGCTGGACACGAGTTCTCTCACATTGACAGTGGCTTGATGGAAAATGCAGACTGACCCCACACTCATCTGGTGCCTTCGGGAAGTAGAGATGTTTGAGATATATATATATCTCGAACTATCTACTTCTTTTGAAAGGTCTGATGGTGTAGTGGGTTAAAGCATACTAGTTATGCCTGCTACTGGAAGGTAGTTGTGCTTTCTGGGTTCGAGTCCCACTGGTGGGTGTTGTCCAAAGATTATTTAATCTTCACTTGTGGTTTATGCAAGTATAGGCTTATAAGCTGGACACGAGTTCTCTCACATTGACAGTGGCTTGATGGAAAATGCAGACTGACCCCACACTCATCTGGTGCCTTCGGGAAGTAGAGATGTTTGAGATATATATATATCTCGAACTATCTACTTCTTTTGAAAGGTCTGATGGTGTAGTGGGTTAAAGCATACTAGTTATGCCTGCTACTGGAAGGTAGTTGTGCTTTCTGGGTTCGAGTCCCACT
>NC_091160.1:49205970-49330970 GCF_040958095.1 Procambarus clarkii | reverse complement strand
CCAGATTTAGGAGAGTCTGGCACTTTAACAGAATTTTCTCCTACAGGTCTATTCCATTCTATGCTAAATCTGATTACTTTGTGATCACTGTTCCCTAGCTCACTCCCTATTTCGATGTCATTAATTTGTGTTTCCCTGTTAGTTAACACTAAATCTAAAATATTATTTTCCCGCGTTGGTTCCTTAATGTGTTGCATAAGAAAGCAATCGTCAATTAATTCTAGAAAATCTTCTGCTTCACTATTCCCTGTTTTGTTCACCCAGTTTATTCCACTAAAATTAAAGTCACCCATGACATAAATACTGTTAGATCTAGATGCTCTAGATATTTCATCCCATAGATGCTTTGCTTCCATTCTGTCTAAATTTGGTGGCCTATATATAACTCCTATTATAATATTGTTTGCTTTTTCATTTAATTCTATCCAAATAGTTTCTGTGTGTGACTCAGTTTTGATTCCCTCTTTGAGACTATATTTCAAATTGTCCCTAACATATATGGCTACTCCACCTCCTCGTCTAATATATATATCTGTGTGAAATAGTTTAAATCAATTTATCTGATATTCAGCTCATAGTTAAGAACATAAGAACAAAGGCAACTGCAGAAGGCCTATTGGCCCATACGATGCAGCTCCTATTTATAACCACCCAATCCCACTCATATACTTGTCCAACCCGTGCTTGAAACAATCGAGGGACCCCACCTCCAGCACGTTATGCGGTAATTGGTTCCACAAATCAACAACCCTGTTACTGAACCAGTATTTACCCAAGTCTTTCCTAAATCTAAACTTATCCAATTTATACCCATTGTTTCGTGTTCTGTCTTGTGTTGATACTTTTATGACCGGATGAAGTGTTTGCCAGGGTGCTTAAAGAATGCAAAGAGGAGCTTTGTGACCCACTGTCAACCATATTTAATAAATCAATAGAGTCAGGCAGAGTGCCAGAGTTTTGGAAAGTTGCTAATGTGATACCAGTTTTTAAGAAAGGAGATAGATCACTTGCGTCTAACTATCGACCAATTAGCCTAACGTCTATTGTGGGAAAGTTACTCGAATCTATAATAGCAAATAAAATTCGTCTTCATCTTGAAAAACATAAATTAATAATTGAGTCGCAACATGGTTTTATAAATGGCCGTTCATGTTTAACAAATTTGTTATCTTTTTATTCTAGCATTGTTGAGGCAGTTGATAGTGGTAAGGATTGCGATGTTGTATACCTTGACTTTAGCAAAGCTTTTGATACAGTGCCACATGAAAGACTGATTAAAAAGATAGAGTCTCATGGTATTGGGGGTGCTATATTAAGCTGGATTAGGGCATGGCTATACCAAAGGAAACAGAGAGTTAGTATAAATGGAATCAAGTCAGAGTGGGAAAATGTTGTAAGTGGAGTGCCTCAAGGCTCTGTCCTGGGACCTCTGTTGTTTATAATATATATAAATGATTTAGATTCAGGTTTGAGTAGCAACATTTGCAAATTTGCCGATGATACGAAAAACGGTAGGGAAATTAATTCGGAGGAGGACTCACTATCACTTCAAGTTGATCTAGATAGGGTTTTGAAATGGTCAAAGGATTGGCAGATGCAGTTTAATGCTGATAAATGTAAAGTTCTGAGGTTAGGTAATGATGATAGAGTTACAAGATACGAGCTAGATGGTGTTGTGATTGCGAAGTCGGATTGCGAAAGGGATCTGGGAGTTATGATTAGTAAGAATTTAAAACAAAAGGATCAATGCATAAATGTTCGTAATAAGGCAAATCGGACACTTGGATTTATTAATCGCAGCGTTAGTAACAAGACACCTGGTGTGGTTCTCAAGCTATATCTTGCTCTAGTTAGGCCCCATTTAGATTATGCAGTTCAGTTTTGGTCGCCATATTATAGAATGGATATAAATTCACTTGAACGTGTCCAGCGTAGGATGACTAAGTTAATTCCCCAAATTAGAAATCTTTCATATGAAGAAAGATTAACAAAGCTTAAGTTGCATTCACTGGAAAGGCGAAGAATTAGGGGTGACATGATAGAGGTTTACAAGTGGATGAATGGACATAACCGGGGGGATATTAATAGGGTATTAAAAGTATCAACACAGGACAGAACACGAAACAATGGGTATAAATTGGATAAGTTTAGATTTAGGAAAGACTTGGGTAAATACTGGTTCAGTAACAGGGTTGTTGATTTGTGGAACCAATTGCCGCGTAACATTGTGGAGGTGGGGTCCCTCGATTGTTTCAAGCACGGGTTGGACAAGTATATGAGTGGGATTGGGTGGTTATAGAATAGGAGCTGCCTCGTATGGGCCAATAGGCCTTCTGCAGTTACCTTTGTTCTTATGTTCTTATGTTTTAATACCCTATTAATATCCCCTTTGTTATGTCCATTCACCCACTTGTAAACCTCTATCATGTCACCCCTAACTCTTCGCCTTTCCAGTGAATGCAACTTAAGCTTTGTTAATCTTTCTTCATATGAAAGATATCTAATTTGGGGAATTAACTTAGTCATCCTATGCTGGACACGTTCAAGTGAATTTATATCCATTCTATAATATGGCGACCAAAACATAAGAACATAAGAACATAAGAACAAAGGTAACTGCAGAAGGCCTATTGGCCCATACGAGGCAGCTCCTATTCTATAACCACCCAATCCCACTCATATACTTGTCCAACCCGTGCTTGAAACAATCGAGGGACCCCACCTCCACAATGTTACGCGGCAATTGGTTCCACAAATCAACAACCCTGTTACTGAACCAGTATTTACCCAAGTCTTTCCTAAATCTAAACTTATCCAATTTATATCCATTGTTTCGTGTTCTGTCCTGTGTTGATACTTTTAATACCCTATTAATATCCCCCCGGTTATGTCCATTCATCCACTTGTAAACCTCTATCATGTCACCCCTAACTGAACTGCATAATCTAAATGGGGCCTAACTAGAGCAAGATATAGCTTGAGAACCACACCAGGTGTCTTGTTACTAACGTTGCGATTAATAAATCCAAGTGTCCGATTTGCCTTATTACGAACATTTATGCATTGATCCTTTTGTTTTAAATTCTTACCAATCATAACTCCCAGATCCCTTTCGCAATCCGACTTCGCAATCTCAACACCATCTAGCTCGTATCTTGTAACTCTATCATCATTACCTAACCTCAGAACTTTACATTTTTCAGCATTAAACTGCATCTGCCAATCCTTCGACCATTTCAAAACCCTATCCAGATCAACTTGAAGTGAGAGTGAGTCCTCCTCCGAATTAATTTCCCTACCGATTTTCGTATCATCGGCAAATTTGCAAATGTTGCTACTCAAACCTGAATCTACATCATTTATATATATTATAAACAACAGAGGTCCCAGGACAGAGCCTTCAGGCACTCCACTTACAACATTTTCCCACTCTGACTTTATTCTATTTATACTAACTCTCTGTTTCCTTTGGTATAGCCATGCCCTAATCCAGCTTAATATAGCACCCCCAATACCATGAGCCTCTATCTTTTTAATCATTCTTTCATGTGGCACTGTATCAAAAGCTTTGCTAAAGTCAAGGTACACAACATCACACTCCTTACCACTATCAACTGCCTCAACTATGCTAGAATAAAAAGATAACAAATTTGTTAAACATGAACGGCCATTTATAAAACCATGTTGCGACTCAATTATTAATTTATGTTTTTCAAGATGAAGACGAATTTTATTTGCTATTATAGATTCGAGTAACTTTCCCACAATAGACGTTAGGCTAATTGGTCGATAGATAGACGCAAGTGATCTATCTCCTTTCTTAAAAACTGGTTTAATTCTATCCAAATAGTTTGTGTGTGTGGCTCAGTTTTGTTTCCCTCTTTGAGACTACATTTCAAATTGTCTCTAACGTATATGGCTACTCCTCCTCCTCGTCTAATATATCTATATGTGTGAAATAGTTTAAATCCATTTATTTGATATTCAGCTAATAGCTCTCTATTTTCTACATTCATCCACGTTTCGGTAAGTGCAATAATATCTATTTTTTCTGTGCAGACAAGAGCATTTAAATCGTTTATTTTATTTCTTAGACTTCTAGTGTTAGTTTAATATACCCTAATTGAATTGATATTTTGAGGCCCTTCTCTCTCCCTGATCATTTTGCCAATTCTTTTCTCCCACAAACACATACTTTTATTACTTCCTTCCTCCAAATCAAATCCCATACCACTATCTAATAACAGTTTAAACTCAAACAAGCGCCTCTAACCACTGGTTCCAACGAGTTCGCAACAGCAACAACCCCAGCCCCCGATAGATGCACCCCATCCCGAGCATACATTTAATTTCTTCCATAGAAGTGTTCCCAGTTGTCTATGAAAGATATTGCATTTGATTTCCAATATCTTTCCAGCCGGCAATTGACACCAAGTGCCCTCGACATCCATTCATTTCCCACTCCATTTCTTGGAAGAATGCCACATATGATCGGGATTCCTCCCTTGCTTCTAACTAATTCTATGGCTGTTTTATACCTCTGAATCAGTTCCTCACTCCTAACTCGACCAAAATCATTTCCTCCCACGCTAATGCAAATAACGGGATTGTTCCCATTTCCAGCCAAAATATCATTCTTTTTGTTTATAATATCACCAATACCAGCTCAGGGATAGCAAACCCCTAACCTGTTCCCCCTATCTCTAGCACAAAACGTTCTATCCAAATACCTTATCTGGGAATCTCCCACAACTAAAGTTCGCTTAGGTACTTCCTTTACTCTCTGAGGGGCCTGCGCTTCGTTGGTCTTCGTTTCGCGTGATCCGCAGTCTCACCACAGCATTCGTCCTCCAATACGGCAAATGAATTTGAAGTTCTTATGGCGTCTGAAGGTGGCTTTATCAAAGTCTTCCTAAGGCCCCTGTCCTTTACAACTTTCCATGATGAGGTCATTTTACTGTTGGTCTCCTCCTTCGTTTCTTCTCGCTGTTGTTTCAGCTGCTGTTCCTCCTCCTGTAGAGAGTCCAACTCTGTCCTCAGTTCTCCAACTAGAGTCATCAGTTCCTTCACTACAACTTCTGTTGTTTGTTGTTGTTTAAGATTCGCTACTCAGAACAATAAGTTCCAGTTGCACGAGCTATGGTGAGCCCGTAATTGGAGGCTCTTTCGAGCCATTATCTGTATCAGTCGTTGATACTAGATGGATGGGGGTCTTCATGATGGTTTTCAGCCTGGAGGGCTGGCTATACCAGTTATGGAGCTGGTGGGGTTAGTGAACACCTCTAGGTTTTCCGTTTTTTCTTTGCATGCGACTTTGGCTGAGCAGAGCTGTCATTAGAGTTTGGTGACATGGCCTCCATGAGGAAGTCTTGAACCGTGTAGGTGTCGTTTATGTGATGCGGCGGTGGAGCTCCTACTATAATTTCCTCATCTGAGGAGTCCGTAACCTCCGTAGTGGGCGTTTTTGTCTTTCGCCTCGCAGCCTTAGGTAGGTTTAGGTGTCGTTGATTGGTGGTTGTAGCTATTTCAGGAGCGCTGGTGGTGCTATTATCGTTTGTAGACAGTACGTCTGCTAGCGCGGCTGCTGAGATAGTGATGGTAGGAGTGTTGGGAGCTGGAGAAGGAATTACCTCTGTTTGTGTCGCCCGGGTCATGGGCGGTTCTGGAGTCGGTGTTGAAGTTGACCACCTGGTCGTCCTGGTGGTAATCTCCGTAGTGGTAGAGGAGGCAGTGAGATTTACGTTAGTGGCTATGATGGGTGCCAGGCCATTGTCTATGCGATATTTAGTCAGGTGCAGTCACAGTGAGAGGTTGTGTTAGCTGGAGCTCCGATTCTAATAACATTATTATTGCAATAATGGAAGGATTAGTGAAGGATTTGGTGAGTCTGTTTGGAGCTCTGAGAGCAGAGATGGATTCCCTGCCGGAGGAGGTACGACAGCTGAGACTTCGGGAGGAAACGAAGGAGGAGGCCAGTGTTGACGGGACCTCATTAAGAAGGACTGACGGGACCAGTATTAAGAAGTCCTCGTCTTGGCAAGTTGTGAAAGACAGGGGTCTTAAGAAGACCTTGGCAAAACCGACAACTAATAGCCTACACCTAAGGACTTTTAACGCATTTGACGTATTAGAGGACGAGTGCTGTGTTGAACCTGTTGTTCAACGAGGTGGCAAAGACAAAGTAACGAGGAGCATTGAAGCGCAGGTCCCACAAACTGCTCGAAAAGGAAAAGGGAGAATCGAAGCGAATTTTGGTTGTGGGAGATTCCCAGGTGAGGTATTTAGACAGAACGTTTTGTGCCAGAGATAGGGGGAACAGATTAAGGGTTTGCAATCCGGGAGCTGGAATTGGTGATATTGTTGGAAACATGAATGATATTATGACAGGAAATGGGAACAAACCCATTATTTGTATTAGTGCAGGGGGTAATGATGTTGGACGAGTTAGGAGTGAGGAACTAATACAGAGATTCAGGACAGCCATTGAATAAGTTAGGAGCAAGGGAGGAATCCCGATCATATGAGGCATTCTTAAAAGAAAGGGAGTGGGAAATGAATGGATGTCGAGGGCAACTGGTGTCAATTGCCGGCTGGAAAGATATTGCAAATCAAATGCAATATCTTTCATAGACAACTGGGAACACTTCTATGGAAGAAATGAAATGTATGCTCGTGCTGGGGTGCATCTTTCGAGAGCTGGGGTTGTTGCTGTTGCGAACTCGTTGGAAGAAGTGGTTAGAGGTGTTTGTTTGGGTTTAAACTGTTAGTAGATAGAGGTATGGGAATTGATTTGGAGGAAGGAGATAATAAAAGTATGTGTTTGTGGGAGAAAGGAATTGGCAAAATGATCAGGGAGAGAGAAGGGCCTCAAAATAACAATTCACTTAGGGTATATTACACTAACAGTAGAAGTCTAAGAAATAAAATTAACGAATTAAATGCTCTTGTCTGCACAGAAAAAATAGATATTATTGCACTTACCGAAACGTGGATGAATGTAGAAAATAGAGAACTATTAGCTGAATATCAAATAAATGGATTTAAACTATTTCACACAGATAGATATATTAGACGAGGAGGGGGAGAAGCCATATATGTTAGGAACAATTTGAAATGTAGTCTCAAAGAGGGAATTAAAACTGAGCCACACACAGAAACTATTTGGATAGAATTATACGAAAAAGCAAATAATATTATAATAGGAGTTATATATAGGCCACCAAATTTAGACAGAATGGAAGCAAAGCATCTATAGGATGAAATATCTAGGGCATCTAGATCTAACAGTATTTACGTCATGGGTGACTTTAATTTTAGTGGAATAAACTGGTTGAACAAAACAGGGAATAGTGAAGCATAAGATTTTCTAGAATTAATTGACGATTGCTTTCTTACGCAACACATTAAGGAACCAACACGGGAAAATAATATTTTAGATTTAGTGTTAACTAACAGGGAAACACAAATTCATGACATCGAAATAGGGAGTGAGCTAGGGAACAGTGATCACAAAGAAATCAGATTTAGCATAGAATGGAATAGACCTGTAGGAGAAAATTCTGTTAAAGTGCCAGATTTGCGAAAAGCTGATTTTAATAGCTTAAGAAATTTTTTGGGTCAAATTGATTGGAAAGTCTTGGGTATCGGGTGGAGGCCGGTCTTGGAGCGAGACATAAACCCAGCGATAGGTGACGTAAATGGGGATTTCGATGTGGATTCAATATATAACTTATTTAAGAATATTCTAAACAAAGCACATGAACGTAGTATACCATAGAAATTGAATAGATCGAATACTAATGACCCAAAGTGGATAACAAAGAATTTGAAGAACCTTATAGGTAAAAAGAGAGCTTGGTACAAAAGCATTAAAAATGGGGAGGTCACTTTAGAACAGGAATTCGTTCAACTGGTTAGAAATGTTAAAAAAGAGATAAGGAAAGCAAAAAGAAACTATGAAGTTCGCATAGCATAAGAACATAAGAACAAAGGCAACTGCAGAAGGCCTGTTGGCCCATACGAGGCAGCTCCTATTTATAACCACCCAATCCCACTCATATACATGTCCAACCCATGCTTGAAACAATCGAGGGACCCCACCTCCACAATGTTAAGCGGCAATTGGTTCCACAAATCAACAACCCTGTTACTGAACCAGTATTTACCCAAGTCTTTCCTAAATCTAAACTTTCCAATTTATACCCATTGTTTCGAGTTCTGTCTTGTGTTGATACTTTTAATACCCTATTAATATCCCCTTTGTTATGTAATTCACCCACTTGTAAACCTCTATCATGTCACCCCTAACTCTTCGCCTTTCCAGCGAATGCAACTTAAGCTTTGTTAATCTTTCTTCATATGAAAGATTTCTAATTGTGGGAATTAACTTAGTCATCCTACGCTGGACACGTTCAAGTGAATTTATATCCATTCTATAATATGGCGACCAAAACTGAACTGCATAATCTAAATGGGGCCTAACTAGAGCAAGATATAGCTTGAGAACCACACCAGGTGTCTTGTAACTAACGCTGCGATTAATAAATCCAAGTGTCCGATTTGCCTTATTACGAACATTTATGCATTGATCCTTTTGTTTTAAATTCTTACTAATCATAACTCCCAGATCCCTTTCGCAATTCGACTTCGCAATCTCAACACCATCTAGCTCGTATCTTGTAACCCTATCATCATTACCAAACCTCAGAACTTTACATTTATCAGCATTAAACTGCATCAGCCAATCCTTCGACCATTTCAAAACCCTATCTAGATCAACTTGAAGTGATAGTGAGTCCTCCTCCGAATTAATTTCCCTACCGATTTTCGTATCATCGGCAAATTTGCAAATGTTGCTACTCAAACCTGATTCTAAATCATTTATATATATTATAAACAACAGAGGTCCCAGGACAGAGCCCTGAGGCACCCCACTTACAACATTTTCCCACTCTGACTTGACTCCATTTATACTAACTCTCTGTTTCCTTTGGTATAGCCATGCCCTAATCCAGCTTAATATAGCACCCCCAATACCATGAGACTCTAACTTTTTAATCAGTCTTTCATGTGGCACTGTATCAAAAGCTTTGCTAAAGTCAAGGTACACAACATCGCAATCCTTACCACTATCAACTGCCTCAACTATGCTAGAATAAAAAGATAACAAATTTGTTAAACATGAACGGCCATTTATAAAACCATGTTGCGACTCAATTATTAATTTATGTTTTTCAAGATGAAGACGAATTTTATTTGCTATTATAGATTCGAGTAACTTTCCCACAATAGACGTTAGGCTAATTGGTCGATAGTTAGACGCAAGTGATCTATCTCCTTTCTTAAAAACTGGTATCACATTAGCAACTTTCCAAAACTCTGGCACTCTGCCTGACTCTATTGATTTATTAAACATGGTTGATAGTGGGTCACAAAGCTCCTCTTTGCATTCTTTAAGCACCCTGGCAAACACTTCATCCGGCCCTGGGGATTTGTTTGGTTTGAGTCAGGCGCAGATAGTCTCAGTGAGAGGGTGTGTTAACCGGAGCTCCTGAGTGTTGTTATATTATCTTAGCAATATGGAAGTTGTGGTGAAGGACCTGGTGACTCTAGTGGGAGCCCTGAGGTCAGAGTTGGACTCTCTGCGGGAGGAGGTGCGTCAGCTGAAAGAACAACGAGAAGTAACGAAGGAGACCAGTAGTAAAGGGACCTCGTCTTGGAGAGTTGTGAAAGACAGGGGCCTTAAGAAGACTTTGATAAAGCTGCCTTCAAACACCATAGCAACTTCTAATTCATTTGACGTTTAGGAGGACGAGTGATGTGGTGAGACTGCGGATCGCGCAAAAGGGAAAGCAACGAAGAGCAAGGAAGCGCAGGCTCCTGAGAGAGTAAAGGAAGTACCTAAGCAAACTTTAGTTGTGGGAGATTCCCAGATAAGGTATTTGGATAGAACGTTTTGTGCTAGAGATAGGGGGAACAGGTTAAGTGTTTGCTATCCCGGAGCTGGCATTGGTGATATTATAAACTTGGGTAAATACTGGTTGTTGATTTGTGGAACCAATTGCCGCGTAACGTGATGGAGGTGGGATCCCTCGATTGTTTCAATCAGGGGTTGGACATGTATATGAGTGGGATTGGGTGGTTATATATAGTAGCTGCCTCGTATGGGCCAACGGGTCTTCTGCAGTTGTCTTTGTTCGTATGTTCATCCACTTGAAAACCTCTATCATGTCACCCCTAACTCTTCGCCTATCCAGTGAATGCAATTTAAGCTTTGTTATTCTTTCTTCATCTGAAAGATTTCTAATATTGGGAATTAACTTAGTCATCCGACGTTGGACACGTTCCAGTGAATTTATATCCATTCTATAGTACGGCGACCAAAACTAAACTGCATAATCTAAATGGGGCCTAACCAGAGCAAGATATAGCTGAAGAACCACACCAGGTGTCGGAAAATCCGACACCATTTAATAATCATACAGATAATAGCTGTATTGTACCAACAAGTTACCCATAGAAAATGTAACCTGTAGTGGAATTACTGTCTATAGAAAACGGGATATCATCACCACACACTATTATAATTCACCACCTATTATGGTGGGAATTATTCTTAAATACATTAGTCTTTGGACTTTACCATCATAAAAACATCTTATATAAATTAACTTAATTATCAATATTAAAGTAGAGTAAATGTGACCCTTCTATCACGTTCTGAAATCTGGACAATGTAAGCCAGGCGTCAGAGTGAGGAAGGAGGGGCAGCCATTGTTGTGTCACCTCCGAGACGTGTGGAGCAAATTCGGCTCCTATCTTATCTGGACAATGTCGGCCAGTAACGTCAATAGTATGGAGTGTTAAACAGCCATTGTTTATACTAGACCAGAGGCTCACACGGGAGCAAATTCGGCTCCTGTTAAATTTACTTGGACGTAGTGTTATGGAAACCAAAGGTGTACCATTGTCAACACGCTGTCTACAAATTCAAGTTAAGTGTCTATCCGAAACCCGTTTATCATTCATTTATGGCCATTAATGTCAGGATATAGGGTGACCCGGTTAGATCACGTGGAAGCCTCAAACTAAAGGTAATTAAGCCAGGTCTTTATTGTTCCATGTACAGTTTTCTCTGATATAGCTTGTCATATATAGGTATCTGGCTTCACAGCTAGCGCACTTTTGACAGGTCAAGCACGAGGAAGCAAGATTTGTGCACCAGTTACTGGGTGATGGAAGCTACCTCAAAGAGGATAATTTGGTGTCTACACCCTAGTTATACCTGGTGGACTAACCTGCTGTACTATAAGATAAGGAACCTCTTCAATGTTTAATAGTATGTAGTCTATTACTGTAGTTTGATTGGCTGCATATATATAAACTAATAAACCCCCCCTAATGTGTAGAGGATCGATTTGTGAGATTATAAGATTATTGCAGAAATACAGTCCACTTATCATTATACAAATTGCTATCGAAGTATACAAATTAACGTAAATATAAATCTCACAGGTCGGTTCCCACATTATTTGGTCCTTCGAACCGGATGACGGATTATTTGATCCTATGAACCCACATTTGGTCATCTTAGTACCGGATGAACCAGTTATCCAGTGGATTCATTAAATATACTAGTGCAGTGTTATTTAAACAAAGCCAGCAGTCAAGACGGCAGCGTAGCCTCGAGGGAGCTCAGGAGCCTCCCTCAACCCAGATCAGCTTCGTCAGCGGTTTCATGCACACCCACAGACATTTGGTGGCGTGTTATTCTGTGAAATGACAGCGCTAATATAGAAGCCAGCCAAATTAGTGGCTGGGGTCTTCGTGAGATTGTTCACGGATTTCGTGGTGTTACATTTCGCGAGAGATTATCTACGAATTTTGTGGACTTTATTTCGCGAGGTCACTAATAATATTTAATACTTCTTGATAATATTAGAAGTTTCATAGAGGCTAATTAAGAGGCTATTATCAATAATTGTGTATATTATTTCTCCAAAATAGAGAATTATTTAATATATATTGCACTAGTGATCACAGTATAATATTTACTAATTGCCAACCCACAACAGGGTAGGATATTAACATTGACTAGTTGAACTATTATCGTTCATCCTAGTCCCATTATTACCATAGTCAGTTGTACTATATTGAACAACCTAACACCATTAATGAATGGTCCAGACCCTATTTTGGGTGTAATTTTTATCAACTCGAGTTGAGTTGTATATATAATAATTTACTTATGATCATTACACCTTTGAGTGATTAATTAGTGTCAATTCCATCCTAGGGTGATATAGAAGAGCTAACCTAAAGGTACTTCTAGTGACACTGGTTTATCACTCAAATCATTAGTGTGTATGATTGTATATATATAATGTGTATTAATTTTAAGTGCTAACCTCTAGTAGAGGTAGGATTATTGCCTAGTGAGTGCAGAATTTAACCCTAGGCTACCATCAGTGCTTGTTCAGTATTATGAGCAGCCCAAGTACAAGTCCCACAAGGCTTCACCAACTAGCCAGTATGGATAATGCAGGGAGAATGAAAAGAACCCTTGCAGGTCTTAAAGGCCACTTAACAAGACAGATCAAGAAATGTGAAGATTTGTCACAACAATCTCAAGTTGATTATGCTGACCTGGAAAGCTATTATCAAGCAGCTGCAGGTAAATTTGAGCAAATCAAATGTCAAATAGCAACATATGTGGCTGAACTTGCCAACACTAATTTATCAGAAACAGAAATAGACGACATTATGGTTGATCTAGCGAATTATGAAGATCACACTCAGGCCACGTTACAGCCTTATGTCAAATTAATTGCCCAGAACAAGGCAACAGCAACAACAACAACAGTTGCATCTAATACGAGTCAAGCAGAAGCTCGACTCCCTCCAATTAATTTACCCACTTTCTCAGGAAAAGATGAGGAAGATTGGGATGAATTTTGGAACAAATTCGTTGACCTTGTAGACTCAAAACAATCTTTACCAAAGAGTAGTAAATTCTCTTATTTGCAAGGTCAATTATCAGGTGAGGCTAAAACAGTAGTATCCCATCTGAGATTAACTAATGACGGCTATGATCTGGCAGTAAAACTCCTCAAGGATAATTATGCTGATCCAGAAGTAAGAACATCACATTTAGTTCATGAGCTATTGCATTTACCCCCACCGGAGGCTTCAGCTGATTCACTCCAAGTCTTCAAGCTGGAGGTAGAATCATTGATCAATGCCCTCAGCCTGACAGCAGATACAAACGGGGCTGAGTGGGTCTTGAAAATAATTGTCCAGGAGAAAATACCTAGGGACATATTGAGACAAATGAGTGCTCATTACAATAAAAGCATCTTATCCATGAATGAAATATCTGAAGGTTTAAAGTCAGTAGTTCATCAATTACGAACACATGACAAATTAAAACCACCAAGTAAACCCTCAGAAACCAATAATAGTAAACCACAGAGTACCAAAGGTACTCCAACTCAATCTAGACAATATAATTCAACACCAAAGTGGAACAGTAGCAGTGTGGGCGTATATGCAGTGGGACCCTCCAAGCCTATAGTTACTGTGTCACCCAAGAACGTGACACCAAAGGGTACTGGAAGCTATGGAACATGTTTGTTCTGCAATGAGAAACATTCAATGTACCACTGCTCTAATTTTCCTGATAGTGACGCCCGTGTTGAGCGACTTAAAGATTTGCTACATTGCACGAGGTGCCTCAGGAAACATAACATCAACGACTGTGATACCCAATTACACACCTGTAATAGGTGTAACAAAGGTCAGCACCATGCAGCATTGTGCAGAGACACCAAAACAACGTCTCCAAACCCCAAGGTGGAAGATAGCATTCCCACCACAGTACAGTACTGCAAGGTGCAACAAACAAACAGTGTCCAATCGGCAAAGTCTAAAGGTAATACGACTTTGCCTACTGCCCAAATTACCATCCTGAATAAGAGGGCCAAGGTCCATACCCGTGGGTTGTTTGACCAAGGATCCCAGAGAACATATATCACTAAAAGGTTGGCAGATGAATTACAATTAAGGCCTGTAGCCCAGACGTCATTCAACATCTCAGGGTTTGTAACAGATGCAGGACCTCAAGTCTACCAGGTGGTACAACCATCAGTACGTTTAGGCAGGTACGTCTGTCGAGTACAAGCCATTGTGGTGGACAAAATACCAGTAGACCTACAAGTTCAAGGTCTGAGAGCAACAGCCAAATTCCTGAGAAATAGAGGAATAAAATTGGCAGATAATATTAAGTCTGATCACCTCAACGACTTCGGTCTCCTTGTAGGGACAGACTATTGCCATCGATTCATCGGTAGCCCTACTAAATATCAGGGCATAACCATGTTAAACTCTGCAGGAGGTAAATTACTCTCAGGCCCAGTATCAAGCCTGAGGAGACCTATGCCTGCAGATAAACAATACCAGTAGAAATCTAAATTTGTCAGCTGATTATATTTCTCCAGTAGCATTATACTAAGGAGATTACAGCTGACTATACCAACAGAGGTTGATGTTAGTATCATCATTTAAAGCTGAAGATGAGTTCATGAGGCCTCAGTGGCAAATCAGTGAACAGTAGCCTAAAACAGCTACAAGTCACTGCGACCAATGTCACTGAACCCACTGCAGTCTCAGAACCATACTTTACTTTAATGATGAGCTATTCAATCTTCTGAATCAATTAACTAAATTAAAACCCCAATAAATCTGATGACTGATTTGATACATTTATTATTTAATCAAGATGTATTCCATGGGCCTCAGTGTTTATATATCAGTGACCAGTTACCTGAAGAAACTTCAAGTTATACCTAATGTCACTGATCTCACTGCAGTCCCTGAATCATACTTGACTGTAGTACTTGATCACATTCAGTCTTCTGGGTTAAATAATATGTATTAGGCTTGAATATTAGCCTTTCAAGAGTTGACAGGGAAATGAAATCGCATTAGACTTCTAACCCCTGCAACTCTAGTACGGGACATCCGTCCTGTACGAACAGACACACAAATGTGTGATTACTAACTACTAACATCAAATTAATCTAATAATTCGAAGGAGGAGTATCGGTGTTCGTCTGTTCTAAAGAGGACTTCGACCCGTGAGCAGCCCCCTGGGGAATTATGTCGGAAAATCCGACACCATTTAATAATCATACAGATAATAGCTGTATTGTACCAACAAGTTACCCATAGAAAATGTAACCTGTAGTGGAATTACCGTCTATAGAAAACGGGATATCATCACCACACACTATTATAATTCACCACCTATTATGGTGGGAATTATTCTTAAATACATTAGTCTTTGGACTTTACCATCATAAAAACATCTTATATAAATTAACTTAATTATCAATATTAAAGTAGAGTAAATGTGACCCTTCTATCACTTTCTGAAATCTGGACAATGTAAGCCAGGCGTCAGAGTGAGGAAGGAGGGGCAGCCATTGTTGTGTCACCTCCGAGACGTGTGGAGCAAATTCGGCTCCTATCTTATCTGGACAATGTCGGCCAGTAACGTCAATAGTATGGAGTGTTAAACAGCCATTGTTTATACTAGACCAGAGGCTCACACGGGAGCAAATTCGGCTCCTGTTAAATTTACTTGGACGTAGTGTTATGGAAACCAAAGGTGTACCATTGTCAACACGCTGTCTACAAATTCAAGTTAAGTGTCTATCCGAAACCCGTTTATCATTCATTTATGGCCATTAATGTCAGGATATAGGGTGATCCGGTTAGATCACGTGGAAGCCTCAAACTAAAGGTAATTAAGCCAGGTCTTTATTGTTCCATGTACAGTTTTCTCTGATATAGCTTGTCATATATAGGTATCTGGCTTCACAGCTAGCGCACTTTTGACAGGTCAAGCACGAGGAAGCAAGATTTGTGCACCAGTTACTGGGTGATGGAAGCTACCTCAAAGAGGATAATTTGGTGTCTACACCCTAGTTATACCTGGTGGACTAACCTGCTGTACTATAAGATAAGGAACCTCTTCAATGTTTAATAGTATGTAGTCTATTACTGTAGTTTGATTGGCTGCATATATATAAACTAATAAACCCCCCCTAATGTGTAGAGGATCGATTTGTGAGATTATAAGATTATTGCAGAAATACAGTCCACTTATCATTATACAAATTGCTATCGAAGTATACAAATTAACGTAAATATAAATCTCACAGGTCGGTTCCCACACCAGGTGTCTTATTACTAACGCTTAGATTAATAAATCCCAGTGTCCTATTTGCCTTATTACGAACATTCATGCATTGATCCTTTTGTTTTAAATTCTTACTTATCATAACTCCCTTTCCTTTCGCAATCCGACTTCGCAATCTTAACAACATCTAGCTCGTTTCTTGTAACTCTATCATCATTACCTAGCCTCAGAACTTTACATTTATCAGAACATAAGAACAAGGTAACTGCAGAAGGCCAATTGGCCCAGACGAGATATCTCCTATCAATAACCTCCTAATCCCATTCATAAACATGTCCAGGGAGCCGGTCGGCCGAGCGGACAGCACGCTGAACTTGTGATCCTGTGGTCCTGGGTTCGATCCCAGGCGCCGGCGAGAAACAATGGGCAGAGTTTCTTTCACCCTATGCCCCTGTTACCTAGCAGTAAAATAGGTACCTAGGTGTTAGTCAGCTGTCACGGGCTGCTTCCAGGGGGTGGAGGCCTGGTCGAGGACCGGGCCGCGGGGACACTAAAGCCCCGAAATCATAAGAACATAAGAACAAAGGTAACTGCAGAAGGCCTATTGGCCCATACGAGGCAGCTCCTATCTATAACCACCCAATCACACTCATACGTGTCCAACCCGCGCTTGAAACAATCGAGGGACCCCACATCCACCACGTTACGCGGCAATTGGTTCCACAAATCAACAACCGTGTTACTGAACCAGTATTTACCCAAGTCTGTCCTAAATCTAAACTTATCCAATTTATACCCATTGTTTCGTGTTCTGTCTTGTGTTGATATTTTTAATACCCCATTAATATCCCCCCTGTTATGTCCATTCATCCACTTGTAAACCTCTATCATGTCACCCCTAACTCTTCTCCTTTCCAGTGAATGCAACTTAAGCTTTGTTAATCTTTCTTCATATGAAAGATTTCTAATTTGGGGAATTAACTTAGTCATCCGACGTTGGACACGTTCCAGTGAATTTATATCCATTCTATAATACGACTGAAGATGTTACCGTTGTAGTTCTTGTTGTTGTTGTTTAAGATTCACTACTTGGAACAAAAAAGAGGTTCTAAGCAGCACAGGCTATGAAGAGCCCGTAGTAGACTTACCGTGCACAGGAGAGGGGCTGTAACTGAGAAGATGTTACCGAAGTCAGTGGGTATTTATATCCCCTGACGGTTAACTTCCTATCTTGAGACATCACATCCTGTGTCACTGAGGCTTGGAACGAGTAACCAGCAGCGAAACAGGCAGTTACCTAGACTTAAGCAGGAACCGGCGAGTCTTGCAGCCGCAAGCCTGCTTGGGGTCACTCGGGAAGGGGTTTGGTACCCTAGTGGTGTGTTGACATTCGTCTGGAACTCCACACCGGACGTATTATGTGGTATGATAGTCTGGAGGAAGTGTAGTAGAGAGTTAACTGGCCTTGCAATGTCGAAGATAAAAGTGATGAGGCAGTTTCTTCTACTATGAAGGAGAAGAACTTTAAAAAGAATCCAATTTAACAATTAAACTGCAGGAAGAGTAATTCCTAGCTAGAGAATTATATACATAATTAAGTTAGTTGAGTTGTTTACAAAGGTTCCTTGATAGGTTGTGTGGAATGTTTTCATACCAATGCCAATGGCTCACTTTAAGTATTATTTTATAATCGTCAAAAGCGCTCTTAAATATCTGACACTACTAAGGAGTTGACAGCTATTATTTTGTTTAATATTATGTAAACTTAATCCGATTAATTGAAAAGAAATTAAATCAGATTTAGGAGAGCAGGCCTTTTGCCCCATGCTAGGCTGATCATATTTAAATCTGGTTCAAATCCCATATACAATCAATCAATGAAACTTGTTAAAGGGTTCGTCTCTATAATCCTAGCTGGCAGCCTATTCCAATCATCTACACACCTGTTTCGAAACAAGGGATTCCCTGTATCCCCTAAATCGAAATTTTTCCGGCTTAAATCCGTTGTTGTTGTATATACTTTATTAATATCCAGCCTGCTTATATCCTTATCCCATTTAAAAGCTTGAATCATATCCCTCCTTGTTCTGCATTTCTCTAGCGAGTGAATATTGAGACAATCAAATCTGTTTTCATAAAAATGGGCCGCTTCTAATCCTAACCCACAAGTCTCTCATAATATGAGTTTCCTTTGACTATATTATTGATTTGCTATACAGTATAGCATCTCTATTATTCCCTAAGTTAAACAATTTGCATTCATCAACCTTAAGTAATTATCAAATGATTGGATTAATTTGCATTTAAAATTGTTCTGCCCAGCATTGAAGTTTGCGGTCAACCCGTCCTCCTAACAGAGCGTCGCACTTTGACGTATACTCTACCTAAGGCCAAAAATTGTCGTACTAGAAAATGGTAGCGACTCGCAAAATTGGCATACTGTCTCGTTTCTGTTTTGGGTCCTGTGGTAGGTTAGGATAAGGGCACTATAGTATAACATTTTCTTGACGATGGGAGACTTTAGGAGGGCAGGCTGGTTTATCAGTCTTTCGTATTCACTACACACACTATCGTCCAAAACCTTGTTGATATTACTGGTCACTTCACACATCTTTTACATGCCCTGGTAAATCAGATTTTCTTGTGATCTCTGTACCAAACCCCATATGCTACGCTAAATAGAGAGGTTCAGATATTTACATCGAGGAACCTGGGAATAAATCGATTGCGCAGTTATTTCCTATTAATAATGTTTGGGCGGAGAGCCGAGATAACCCTAATTACACTTCTTGGTTGGTTGCACTTCTCTGAGTATATATCTCTGAGTATACCCCTTACTGCTAGTGCAGAAGTCTACTGCTTGATTGATTGATTGATAAAGATTAAGACACCCAAAAGGTGGCACGGGCATGAATAGCCCGTAAGTGGTGGCCCTTTTGAGCCATTACCAGTATCAAGAGCTGATACTGGAGATTTGTGGAGGTGCAACTGCATCCTGCGGGAGATGTCTCCCGTAATTATTAATTTTTTTTCTTTTTTCGTTTTTTTTCCCCCAGTGTTCTGAGGTTGCATTTAACCATCAAGCTGTTATCGTGGGGGAGGATACTGCTTAACAGTCTTTATGAGGGTGTCCAGCTGCTGGACACCTTTGTTGACCAGGAGAGTGGCTGTGTTGATGGCTTCAGGGTGGCCGCTGCATGATTCAGGAACTCTTAAAGCTCTTCTAAGGTCATTGGTTGCTTCACATTCCAGAAGATAGTGAAGTAATGGCTTTTCTGTGACAGTTTGGCAGAAGATGCACTCTCTCTGTCGGGGTTCACCAATCTCCCAGTTGCATCTGTAACCTAGACGTAGTCTATATAGCCTAACTGCTATTTCCCTGTGGATTCCTTTTGGGATATTTAACCTTTCTAATTTGGTTGCCTGAAGATACCATGTTGCAGATGGCGAACCTTCAGCTATTCTCTGGTGTAGGTAGGCTTTGTTGAGATGTGAGAGTTTTTTGGTGATGATGTTTTTTATGTTCTCTAGGCTGGGTTGAATTGTTTTATGTATCACTGGATGACGAGTTGCCAATTTAGCAATTTCATCAGCTTTTTCATTTAATGGGATTCCAATATGGGATGGGATCCAGTTTAAAGTTATGTTGAGGCCTTTGCCTTTAGCGACTGCTCCTTGATACAAAATGGTGGTAATTATTTCCACATTATCTTTCCATTGTTTTTGTCCTAGTATTTGAAGTGCAGCTTTTGAGTCTGTGTGTATGATTGCATTTTGAGTGTTTTGTGCAATCACATATGCGAATGCCTGTTGTATGGCGAACAGCTCAGTTTGGGTTGATGATACTAGTCCTCCCAGTCTCCAATATGCCTGAACGCTGGTCGTGCAAAGAGCAGCGCCAGCACTCTCATTTTCTGTGTCCACCGATCCGTCTGTGAAGATGTGGGTGGCTCCTGCTACTGCTATGCTATACATTTGCTCTTCTATTATGCGCCTTAGGATTGTCGGATCATAGGCAGCCTTTTTCATTGGGAGACTTTCTATTACTATTTTGAAAGTAGGCTCTTCCCACGGCGCGGAAGGAGTGTAATTTGGGTGTGGATGATCACCCTCTCTATCAAGAATCATGTTTTTTAAATGTAGTCTGTTTAGGACTTTTCCTGCTCTTGCAACCCAAGAGTTTCCATTGTTTTGACCTAGTCCAACCACCAAGGCCTGTCGTACTGGGATTGGATCAGAAGAAATAATTATCTTACTGATAATTGTAGCTGTCCTTTGTGATATTCTTTCTTGTAGAGAGGGCAAACCCGTCTCCAGTCTAAGAGTTTCAAGCCTGGTCCACATGGGGGCTCCCAGTGCAGCTCTCATAGCATTGTTTTGGGCAACTTCAAGCTTTTTCCACTGTTGGTGTGATAGATTTGTGAGTGCAGGTGCGGCATAATCGATCACTGATCTGACTGCCTGTACATAGTATGTGCGAAGGACTTGCAGATTGGCTCCTCCAGAAAGGGAGGTTAGCGACCTGAGGATTGCCGTCCGGGCCGCAGTTCGCTCTCTCAAGTATGTGACCTCAGCATTAAAATTCATGTGTGTGTCCAGGATGATTCCTAGATACTGATAGGTGTCGACCCATTCTATTGGTTGACCCTGTACTGTGAGTTGGATGTTGGGCTTCGCTATTTTTATGGGCATGGCCTTTGACTTTGAGGGGTTGAGTTTGATCCCAATCTGTTTTGCCTCTTTACTGATGCAGTCTAAGCATTTGGGTGCAAGGCGCGCCGCATCCCTTCCTTTTATGATGATGACAAAGTCGTCCGTGTAGTTTAGCAGCCTGCAGTGATGTGGGAGTTTCAACCTCATTATTCTTTCCATTAAACAGTTGAAGAGAAGAGGGCTAAGAATACCTCCTTGCGGTGTACCATTTTCATGTCTTTTGTACTCAGAGACTGTGCCATGAAGTTTTACTCTTGCTTCTCTGTTTATGAGACAGTTTTTGGTCCAGGAGAGCAGGTTGCCTCTGACCTCTTTGTCAATGAGGCAGCAGAGAATAGCTGGGGCGCTAGCCAGTTCAAAGGCTTTTTCGAGGTCCAGGAATATCAGCATTCCTGGTCTGTCATTCAAGTGGGCTAACAGAGTTGTAATACATTCCACTGTGCCAACCCCTCTTCTATAGGCATACATATCATGGTGCAGTTTAGGCATTTTCCACTCCAGTCTGTTGAGTGCCATTCTGTCAGCCATCTTGGCTGCACAGCTTTGGAGAGAGATGGGCCTGGGATTAGCTGGATCTTTGGGTTTTGGGATCGGCACTATGTCTGCTCTATTCCAAGCAGAAGGTCTAGTTTGAGAAGTCCAGGCCAAATTAATTAACCTTAGGTATGCAGCGTCTCCCTCTGGGCCGAGGTTTCTAATCATTTTATAGGTTATTTTGTCGGCTCCAGGGGATGTATCCTTGGAGTTTTTCTTAGCCCGATTGAGCTCATCCAGTGTGAAGGGGGCATTAGTGTCAGAGACTTCTTCACATGCTGTAAGGATTCTGTGCCACCTTTCTTCCTCTAGTCCGGTCTGTACTGCTAAAACATCTGGTGGAAGTTGATTGCTGGCTGCTCTCTCTGCAAACCTGGTTGCCAGTACTTCGGCTTCCTGTTGAGGATCCTTGGGGTGTGGAGCTTTAGGTGTTTTATTCCCTTTGGCCCAGTGAATTTGCTGCCACATCTCCCCGAGAGAGGTGTGTTCATTCAGGTGTGAACACCATTCTAGCCACTTTTGTTCTTTTATTTGTCTGGTCTCTCGATGTACATGTTCCTTGACCTCACAAAGTAAGATCCTGTTGCGGTCACTTGGCTGCTTTTTGTATAGCTTTCTTGTTCTATTGAGTCTATGGTTGAGTTCTTTGACGCGTTCGCAATAGTACCAATGATCTTTATGGTGTCCGGTGGACTGTTTTTTCAGTGGGATTGAGTGGTTGGCTGCACTTTGAATCGCTTTGACAAATTCTTGTTCTGCCTGATTAATGTCTTCGGGAAGATCATAGTTTCTTTGCCACTCCGAAATGAGGTTTTGAAATCGGTCCCAGTTTGCTAAAGCAAAGTTCCAGGCTTCAGATGGAGGCGGAGGTGGGGTGGGTAGGTCTAACTGAAGATCAATTTGGACCCCATAGTGGTCGCTTGTGAGTGTGGGCTCAACTGACCATATTGCTGCATCTCTTAGGGAGGCTGAAACGAAGGTTAGGTCTAATCTGCCTCCTTGGATGTGGGTAGGTTCATTCTTGTTTAGGATTTGTATTTCTGGAAGCTGGTCCAGTAGATGTGTAATGTGTATGCCGGCTTCATTTGTTTTGTTCGAGCCCAGTGCCAATCGATGATGGGCATTAAAATCTCCACAAATGATTGTGTTTGTTGTTGTCGCGTGTCCAAATAACACAGAGAGATCCATTTCGGCTTGTGGAGACCTGTACACATTGAACACTTCAAGTTTGTCGTGTCTTAGCTCAATGGTGACTCCCATTACCTCTGTCCCTGCTCCACAATTGGGTGGGCTGGTTATGGATTTGGAGATCAGGTCGCTTTTTACATAGATTGCACATCCCCTGGATTGCCCATTGATCCATGGAAGGAAGAAGCCTCGATAGCCTGAGATTTTAGGTTCTAATCCGGCTCGAAGCAAGCTCTCCTGTAGTATCAGGATGTCTATGCCTTTGGTTGCTGCTATGCATTTCAAGTGTTGCAATTTAGTGCGCAGTCCTTGCGCATTCCATTGCAGGATCTTTAGAATTCTAGGTTCTTGGAATGTGCTGATAATTCCGTGGTATCCATGGAGTCTGATGAACACGCCATGGAAGTTGCAATTGGGGTATAGGTTCTTAGTGGTCCTGAAATTGCCTCATCGATGTCGCTTTCCGACGACCTGGACTCTATCTGCTTTTTATGGGGGTGCCTCTTGCCCTGCTGTCTTGACGGTATGGATATTACATCTTCGAATTTTTTGAGCTTGTGCTCAATTGTCTTCCGAGTCTCTGTGGTTTGCTTGATTCCATGTGAAGACAGCAGACTTTCGATTAACTCAGTGACCAAAGTTTTGAGCATTGGCCAGAGAGCGTTCAGTTCAGTGGGAGCACTATTTAATGTTGTGCAGGTTGAGGGCCTAGTGGCTTTTAGACCCTTCTCGGTGGTAACTTTGGCACTGGAATTGCTACTCCTATTGGCCCCAGTGTGCTTGCTGGATGAAATGGGAGGCCGACTGCTTTGAACATGAGTCTTGTGTCCTCCATCTTTCTTTTTGTCCTGTACTGTCTTCTCACCCTTCACCATGGCCGATGGTGAAGGGCCGTGTGCCCCCTCTTCCTGAATGGGTAGACCCCACGCGGTTTTAGTGGGCATCGGAGCTGGTATTCGTTTTGGTGGGGGTTTCGGCTCAGCTGTTGGCGTGGTGGGGTTCGTTTGAAGCCTTTTGAGCCTTTCAGGGCATTTCAAGTTCCAGGCATGATGTGCCTTGGAACAATTTGGGCATTTTGCCTGAACAGGGTGGTTTGCCTTGAATTTATCAATACATGTTTTTGTATCATGGGACTGGCTGCAGACTCCGCACCTCACTGGGCGTTGGCAGCCATCTTTGTGATGCCCAAATCTCTGACATCTAAAGCATCTTAGGGGTTCTGGGGTGTAAGGCCTGTGTTGGAACACGCCCCAGATTCCAAGGTCAAGTTTTTCTGGGATCCGTCCTCTTACTGTGAGAAGGACTTGTCGAGTTTCTTGTTTTGTTCGTACTTGGCATCTCTCTGCTGACACCACATAGTTCAGCTTTTCGAGATGGCCAAGGCCCATATGCAAGGGATAATGGAGGACAATGACTTTACTTATTTTATCCTCTGGTTTCAATTCCTCACATTTTGCGTAGTTTTTTAGAATCGTAGCGGCCGACTCGTCTTTTGGCCTTAGAATGTATTCTCCTTTGAGATTAGGTTAGATTAGTTTACTGCTTAAATGGAGCAAACATATATACCCCAACCCTTATCACAGAGACAGTTGCTACACGGCTGATGAATCTTTTGAGGATAAGCAAATTCAAGGAAACAATTATTTTAACATAATATTTATTGTTGATTAAAATAAGCAAAATAAGTATATTCATCATAGTTGCTCTTCATCGTGGATTTTCTCTCGTCCACCAGCCTTTAAATTCACTGAAAGACTGTGCGCCACTCTGTCATCATCCTGTTCTTAGCTTGAATAAAGCCCCACAAAACAGTCCCTAGTCCAATCATTTACAGCCTTGCTAAGTCATCCTCCTATTGGACAACATATATTGCGAATGTGCTGTTTAACATAAGGAAAAAACTTATTTTGTGCTTTTGGAAATACTTCTCACAAAAACCTAACCTGCATCCAAGAAACGATGCATATATGTGATATTAATATATGATAAATTAGACATAGGATATGTTTCATTAGGCCGTTTAGCCTAATGAAACATACGTCTTCATACGTTTAGCCCAGAAGAAGCTAGTTTATTTTGTTTTGTTTTAGGTTCTAATTTCGGCTTTTGTTAGAAGCATTTTCAATAGCATAAAATATGATTTTTTATGACAAACAGCACATTCGGAATACGTACTGTGTCATAAGAGGATGAGTGAACAAGGGGATAAATTCTTGGACTAGGGAGAGTGTGTTGAGTTTTGGTCAAGCTAAATACAGGATGATGAAAGTGGCGAAGAGAGTCTGTTAGAAAATCTAAACGGTGGTGGAGACATGTGCTGATGGAGATGTCATATATGACCAAACCACACATCAGAAAATTGAGAAACGACGATGTTTCGGTCTGTCCTGGACCATTATCAAGTCGTTTCACACGACTTGATAATGGTCCAGGACGGACACAAACGTCGCCGGTTCTCAATTTTCTGATGTGTGGTTTGGTCACCATATATTCAGCCACGTTACTGTGATTCATCGTCTACAGAAAGAGATCAAGATGACGGGGAAACTATGGTGAATACAATAACATTGATTTGTTTTGTTCTTCAAAACTTTAATCAAAATTATATCATTAATTAAACAAAAATGTTTCCTTGTACTTGCTTGGCCTCAACAGATTCCTTATCAGTATTTCAACTTGGTTACTGTGATAAGGTTTGAAGTATATATGATGACTCTAAGGCAGCAGTAGCAGCAGTAGACTCCTGCACTCACAACAAGCTTCAACCAACCACCACAGCCTGCAAGCTCCTGGCACACCATCATACCTGCTTCTCCCACAACCCACCTGCACTCCCCCACCAAATCACGCTTGCACTACCACAGAGCACACTTTTATCGCCTACAACAAGACAGGTGCAGCAGGAGCCACAGCTGGATGAGCAGACAGCTGTTCACCGTCAACTGTCCACTGTCAGCTGTCCACCTTCAGCTTTCCGCCATCAGCTGTCCACCTTCAGCTGTCTAGTGCGAGCTGTCCACCGTCAGCTGTCTAGTGCGAGCTGTCCACCTTCAGCTGTCTAGTGCGAGCTGTCCACCGTCAGCTGTCTAGTGCGAGCTGTCCACCTTCAGCTGTTCAGCGTCTTCAGCATGACCAAGCCGCTGCTGCAGGAGTCGATTTGGGTAAGAATATCCTCATGTGATTCTTTTGGATTATTCAGCATTATTGGTTATATTTTGGCGTTAAAATATATTCATCTGTATACAGGAATGCTTGTGTCAATCATTCTGTATGATTGACATCTCTCACTATGTCCGCTTAACATACATATACAAAGACAGTTTATACGTGCCAATCACAATAGCCGAAGTCCGCTGTACGTACTTAATTTCATATTAAATTTGCTCCGGGAGTTTATTGGGCAGCGTTACTCATCCTGTGATTGAACATACCACGTAACCGGAATATACAACACCCATCAATAGGAAGAAAACCCGCTGGATAGTTCATCCTGTCACTTGTACCCAGACGAAGCTGGGACTTAACTGTCTCAAGTGAAGAGACTGGAAAACAAGGAAATAAAATCTAACAGTCCTCAAGTATACGTTACCTTGCGGGTGCAATGCGGGATAAAGATAAATAAAGACAATCAAATAAAGACACTGTCCTTTTAAGGACAATGTCTTTATTTGATAAAATCTGCTGTCCGAACTCAATGCGGGATTTATTATATCACATGTTGATAATGTCTTTTAGATAGGGACAATCTCTGAGGTAGTAGTGTAGATGATGTCCGTCACTCATGCAGCAAATTTTGTAACTTCGCTCCTCCACTGTTGTTTTTATCCCTAATCTCCATATTTGTATCCTGGACGAATTCTTCTAATTATAGATTCCCTCCTTCGGCCTTAACGACCGAGGTTGTCTGCTGCGATTGCATTGTATCAGCGTACAAATTCTCTGACTTGCTCTTCTGTCCGCTTTTCTTCGCCTGGTGATGTTTCATGATGTCCTGGGTTTGTAAAAGCGGACGTGGGGATGAAGTACACATAATGGTCTTCATCACCCTTGGCCCTTCCCATAGCACTACCCTTACCTGCACTACCATAGTCTACCTATTATGTGTGAGAGGAGATTTAGGATGAGGCTTTCAATCATCAAATTGCGCGTTCGCGATACGATACTTGTAGAACAGTAATTACCACTTTGTGTTTCTGTATGAGGACAATTACTACAAATTTTTACTGTGTGTGGAAATACTCTATTCAACAATGAATTATTGAAGATGTCGAGTAATAGATTCTCCGAGTCTTCACAGTATATTGAATGTCATAGGTGACCCCTTCACCCCTTCATTTCCCCCCCCCCCGGTCTTCAACAAATACAGTTAATTTACCTTTTTTCATAGCCCCGTTTACCTCTTAGGCTGTGATTGGTTGTCCATATTCGTCCTCGCTGCATAGTTCCCTTGTTATTCAGATTTTTCTTTCATTATACCGCAGGATTTGTTCCTACATATTGTGGGGGGAAGGAGAATATTGATGCCAGGGATATATACACAGAGGTGTAACCCACTTCGCGGTGTATATACACTGAGCGTTTACTTTAGACCTGGACTATGTCCAGGACTAAAGTATACTTGCTAGTTGGTCAGTAAGTTATTGTGGTGGTCTTAGTAACCCTCTGAATACTCCTCAAACGGTTTAGTGATTTGTACCAATTATATTTCCAGTTTAAGGTAATGTTTGATATATTTTAATATGTTTTATGAGTAGTAATTTCAGCAGGAACATTAACATGGCGGGTGTCTGCTGCAGGTGGCGTGGGTTGCGGTGCTAGTCTACGTCACCCAGGTCCTCGCCCAGCGTGGCTGTGATCCGAGTTGCGACGGGTTGGTTCCCGGGACTTTAGTAGCGGATCGTTACGACTGTACTCGGTATTACATCTGTGTAAACAACAATGAACCCGTCAATGCGCTTTGTCCGGCTGGTACATCCTTCAACGCAACAGCTCCAATCTGTACTGGTACCCTACCATGTAACAATAACTGCACGCTACCACCTTGCAGCACAGAATGCATCACAGAACCGGACTCGTTTAATGACCCAAAGGATTGCAGCACCTATTACATTTGCATTGGCGGTAGCCCTCAGGGGCCCTTCAAATGTCCCGCAAACACTCCTTATTATAACAGCGAAAAAGGGGTCTGCGGTACGACACCATCCGGCTGCTGTAGGGACCCATGTGCTGCCTTTTGCACGAATGGGCAATTGCTTACCCGAGACCCCTACGACTGTCACAAGTTCTACAAATGCGTGACCGCAGGACCAGCTGACGAGACGAATCACTTAACATGCACTTCAGGATCCAACTTTGACGTTGTAGCGGATACCTGTCTACCCGGTGCCGTTTGTGACACACTGTGTGATGCTTCCCAGCCAATCACAACAACGGCCACTCCTGAGTGCAAGGATTCAATGACGTGTACGTCAGTGGGCTTCTTCCCCAAGTGTACGTCGTGTGACCAGCACTACTTTGAGTGTGAGTACGTCAACCAGATAGCCACCGTTAATACCTGTGAAGGAGACAAAGTCTTTAACCCGGACCCCGCCTACCCTCACTGTATCTCTCCCACTGCATGCCCTTTCAACCCATCGTTCAGAGCCCCCGAACCTCCGCTCTAAGACCACCACGCACCTACATGAACTACCAACAATCTACCTTGGCTACCTTGGCTCGGTATTCACAATGCCGAGATTACAACTATGCTACACACGAGAATACATGGGACATAAACCACACTTTCGGTACTACCTTCTACTTATCTGTACTATCAGGGACTTCAACCACCCTCCTGGAACTACCAACCACCTACCTGCACTATCAGGGACACCAACCGTCCTCCAGGAACTACCACCCCCCTACCTGCACTACCAGGGACACCAACCATCCTCCAGGAACTACCACCCACCTACCTGCACTACCAGGGATACCAACCATCTTCCAGGAACTACCACCCACCTACCTGCCCTACCAGGGACACCAACCATCCTCCAGAAACTACCACCCACTTACCTCCACTCCCAGGGACACCAACCATTCTGTAGGAACTACCACCCACCTACCTGCCCTACCAGGGACACCAACCATCCTCCAGGAACTACCACCCACCTACCTGCCCTACCAGGGACACCAACCATCCTCCAGAAACTACTACCCACTTACCTACACTACCAGGGACACCAACCCTCCTCCAGAAACTACCACCCACTTACCTGCACTACCAGGGACACCAACCATCCTCCAGAAACTACCACCCACTTACCTGCACTACCAGAGACACCAACCATCCTCCAGGAACTACCACCCACCTACCTGCCCTACCAGGGACACCAACCATCCTCCAGAAACTACCACCCACTTACCTCCACTACCAGGGACACCAACCATCCTGTAGGAACTACCACCCACCTACCTGCCCTACCAGGGACACCAACCATCCTCCAGAAACTACCACCCACTTACCTGCACTACCAGGGACACCAACCCTCCTCCAGGAACTACAACCCACCTTCCTGCACTACCAGTGATACCAACCATCCTCCAGGAACTACCACCCACTTACCTGCACTACCAGGGACACCAACCATCCTCCAGGAACTACCACCCATTAACCGGCACTACCAGGGACACCAACCATCCTCCAGGAACTACCACCCACCTACCTGCAGTACTCGGGACACCAACCATCCACCAGGAACTACCACCCACTTACCTGCACTACCAGGGACACCAACCATCCTCCAGGAACTACCACCCACCTACCTGCACTACCAGGGACACCAACCATCCTCCGGGAACAACCACCCACCTACCTGCACTACTCGGGACACCAACCATCCTCCAGGAACTACCACCCACTTACCGGCACTACCAGGGACGCCAACCATCCTCCGGGAACTACCTTGAAGCAACAAATGAATATCTTGCAACAACTAATGTATAATCTGATGCAAATAATGTATAATTTGCATACAAAATTATAACATGAGGCAATAATGTACAACTTGATGCAAATAATGAATAACTTGAATACAATAATATATAACTTGAAGTAAAGAATGAACAACATGAAACAAATAATGTATAACTTGAAACAAATAAAGTGTAATTTGAAGTAAATAATGTATCCCTTAAAGCAAATAATGTATACTGCAAGGCAAATAATGTATACCGCAAGGCAAATAATGTATACCGCAAGGCAAATAATGTATACCGCAAGGCAAATAATGTATACCGCAAGGCAAATAATGTATATCGTAAGATCAATATATATTTTTGTTTTAAGTTGTAAATTATTTGATCCGTGTTATACATTATTTGCAACAAGTTATGCATTATTTGTTACTTATATTTTTTGCTATAATTTATATATTATTTACTTCAATTTACATATTATTTGCTGCCTGTTATACATTATTTGCTGCAAGTTACACATAGTTTGTTTTAATTATTCATTATTTCGTCCCGTTATAAATTACTTGCTTTAAATTATTAGTTTAAATTTATACATTATTTTCAACATGTTATACATTATTTGCTTCAAATCATTCATTATTTGCTTCAAGATATATATTATTAGTTTCAAGTTTCCTATTGTTTTCTTCATATTATACATTATTTGCATCAAGTTATACATTATTTGCTTCACGTTATACATCATTTGCTTCAAGTTATACATTATTTGCTTCAAGTTATACATAACCTTAAAGCAAATAATTTGCTTCAAGTTATACATTAACTTAAAGCAAATAATGTATAACATGATGCAAATAATGTATAACTTGAAGCAAATAATGTATAACTTGATGCAAATAATGTATAACTTGAATCAAATAGTATATAACATAAAACAAATAATATATAACTTGAAGTAAATAATGAATAACTTGAAACAAGTAATGTATAACATGAAGTAAGTAATGTATAATGTGATGCAAATAGTGACTTAATTAATATATAACTTTCAACAAAATAATTTAGTTTGTAGCAAATAATGCTTAACTTGCATCAAATAATGTATAATTTGAAGTAAATAATGTAAAATTTGAAGTTAATAATGTATAATTTGAAGTAAATAATGAATGCTTATTGCAAATAATATATAATTTTTAGCAAGTAATGTATAACTTTTAGCAACTAATGTATAACTTGCTGCAAATAATGTACAACTTGTTGCAAATAATGCATAACTTTGGGCAAATAATGTATAAATTTACTCAAAAATTACTCGTCTCTCCTTTCCTAAAATATATATATATATATAACTTCATAATAAAAGTTTTGCCTGACTAAACCATTTTGTGTCAGGTATGTAGGACAGATATGTGAAACAGACATGAGAGCACAAACATGTGGGAGAAGGTTGTAGTCACTGTCATATTTAACAGGTACAAGTGCACAAGTATATGTAACAGGTGTGAAAGACATGCATGAGGGCAGAGGCATGTGGGAGTGGCATGATATTCATGTGAGAGTGGCATGATAGGCATGAAGACACAGGTATGTGGGACTGGCATGATAGGCATGGAGACACAGGTATGTGGGACTGGCATGATAGGCATGAAGACACAGGTATGAGGGACTGGCATGATAGGCATGGAGACACAGGTATGTGGGACTGGCATGATAGGCATGGAGACACAGGTATGTGGGACTGGCATGATAGGCATGAAGACACAGGTATGAGGGACTGGCATGATAGGCATGGAGACACAGGTATGTGGGACTGGCATGATAGGCATGAAGACACAGGTATGAGGGACTGGCATGATAAGCATGGAGACACAGGTATGTGGGACTGGCATGATAGGCATGGAGACACAGGTATGAGGGACTGGCATGATAGCACTAACGATGCACTTATTAGTATGCTTAACTCGATTCATACAGCTCTTGATAAAAATGAGTTCCCTGTTGGGTTATTTGTGGACCTGCGTAAAGCTTTCGATACTGTCAACCACCAAAACCTTCTTCTTAAATTACATCATTATGGTGTCAGAGGACACTCCCTACAATACCTCAAATCCTACCTTACTGACAGGCTCCAATGTGTTTCTGTAAATAATATAATTTCTCCCACCCTACCCATCAACATTGGTGTTCCCCAGGGCAGCATACTTGGCCCTCTCCTCTTTCTCATCTACATTAATGACCTTCCAAATGCCTCCCAACACCTCAAACCAATCCTATTTGCTGACGACACAACCTTCATTTACTCCAGTCCTGATCCCCTTGCTCTAAATGCCACAGTAAATACTGAGCTAAATAAAGTCCATCTGTGGCTAACTGCCAACAAACTCACCCTTAACATTGACAAAACTTTCTATATTCTGTTTGGCAATAAATCCTCTAATCAAATAAATCTCAAAATAAACAATACCCAAATTTGTAACAAATTAGATGGCAAATTCCTTGGCATTCTCATTGACCACAAGCTGAATTTCCAGGGACACATTCTAAACATATCTAAAAAAGTTTCAAAAACTGTGGGCATTCTTTCTAAGATCAGATATTATGTACCACGCCCTGCCCTGGTGACTCTCTATTACTCCCTTATCTATCCATATCTCAACTATGGTATTTGTGCTTGGGGCTCTACTACCCAAAATCATTTACGTCCTCTAATTACTCAACACAAAGCTGCTATTAGGACAATATCCAATTCTGGCCCCAGACATCACTCGGTACCCCTATTCAAATCCCTGAATATGTTAGACATTAAGTCACTGCACATTCTCTCATGTGTACTATACATATACAAAACGCTAAATTGTAATGCCAATCCTGATCTCAAAAGCTTCATAGAAGGTTGTAACAGAACCCATGAGCACCACACCAGAAATAAATACAGTTTTGATATTCCTAGAGTACGACTTAATCAAACCAGAAATGCTCTACAAATCAAGGGGCCCAGAATGTGGAATGACCTTCCCAACCATATTAAAGACAGTACCTCTCTCAACCAGTTTAAGATAAAAACTAAACACTACCTAATAAATTCCCTGTAACCTACCTCACTCCTCTATTGTCAACCCATGTCCGTTATTTTTTTTTTTTTTTTTTTTTTTTTTTTTTTTTTTTTTTTTTTTAATCAACACTGTTTGTCAACCTATTGTATTTGTGCTGCTTTTTCAGTCATGTTCCCCCTTTTTTTTTTTATCTTTATTTGTTTTTGTTCTCAACACTTTTTATTCTTTATGCTCAATTAGTATTAAGTTCTAGATATTAATGTTTTTCTTGCCCGAAACGCATTGCGTAATAGTGGCTTTAGGCTTTGTATGTACTAGCTCTATCTATATATCAATCCATTAATGTAACATCACTTGTATGTATATACCTTACCTGAATAAACATCTGAATCTGAATCTGAATCTGAATAGGCATGGAGACACAGGTATGAGGGACTGGCATGATAGGCATGGAGACACAGGTGTGAGGGACTGGCATGATAGGCATGGAGACACAGGTATGTGGGACTGGCGTGATAGGCATGAAGACAGAAACATGTGAAACAGGCATATGGAACGGGTATGAATACACATGCAAGTGAGAAAGGCATAAGGTCACAGTATAACACTGCAGTGGTGCATTTTGTATTTTAGAAAGAGAAATAGTAGGGGGAATTAAATACAGTATGGAGAGGAAAAAAAGTGGAAATGAAAGAGAAAAGTAGACATATTGTATTCATAAGTGACAGAGACACGATCAGAATGGGGAAGGGAACTATCAGGAAAAAGAGCCAAGCCATTACAAATAATTATATTGCACTTCGAAGTGATCAGGATAAGGATTTGGGATGAGATATGGTGAAAGGAATGATGGCCAACACGTTTGACGGTTAGGGATTGAACGTCGACCTGCTCGGGGTGAGACCGTCGTTCTACCGTCTAACCCAAATAGTTGGGCACCAGAGTATTGTTGAGTCAGTGCATAGCTGTAGTATGAAGTTGTATAAAGCGAAAACTGTAGTCATCTTATACTACGGTGTGAGCCAGACGACTGACTGAGATAGAGACACAAATAGAAAGACAGAGTGGGGACCGAGACATTGTGATAGTTGATACTTCTAAATGAGTCACTAAATGAGTCTGGTTGTGAGAAATAAGATTGAGGCTGTGTTTAGAATAAGTGATTAAGAAAATAATTGAAGAAAAAAATATGTCTGCTTAAAGATGTTTTGTCTAGGTCGAAGATCACTTTGAAATAACGTCCATTGGTGTACAGTTATTTTAGTATTATAGCCTGAAAATTCGTCTCGAAACTGACACTGCACCTAATATTTCAGAGCAAGAACAGCTACTTTTCATTTAAAAGACATTGGTAGAATCAGCTTTTAGAATCGGGTGCACATAGTGAGTAGGCAGCCCCAATTGTACCATAGTTAAAGATAGATTTAAGGTCAATGAAAATATATTCTGATTTTAAAGAACTGAATAATTGCATTCATTGTGAGACATATCCTTTGCCCATATAATTAATTATTTATTTCCAGTGGTTTGTAAGGGTGCAATACGTTCAATAATTGACCTAAACAGTTCTTATGTGAAAACTGCTGTAGAGGAGGAGAACCAGATTTTTTTAGTGATTAATACTCAAAAGTTATTTAAGTTTAAAAGACTTCCTTTTGGACTTTCTACGCCTCCAGAGATATTTGTCACAACTTTCAGTAAAGATTGAGGGAGATGCTAGTTTATTAATGATATAAAGAATAAAGCAGAACATGATGCTGAACTGCTAAAAGTTTTAAATATTTTTCAACTTCATACTGTTAAAGTAAGACAGTGTTGAAAACAAGACCCGTAGAGTATCTAGGTTACCATATGTATATTAAAGGGTCTACCCCATTGTTATAAAATTCTAGTATTTATTGTGGACGCTCCAGCCTCAACATCAGTTGGGAAAAAAGATCTTTCATAGAGATGATAACCTATGTTTTATGAATGTTTTCAAAAATTTCAGGTAAATTACCTTCTTTGTATAATTAAATAAAGGTGCTAGATTAATGTTGACATCAAGAGAAGATAATTTTTTAGGAGCATTAAGCAGGAATTGGTGAATTCTCCTGTATCCACTAACTTTACAGATAACTGCTCTATAATACTAGAGGTAGATGCTTCTCCAGAGAGAGTTGATTAATTTTTTTTTCCAAGAAATAGATTTATCAAGAAACAGCAATCTATTTAGCTAGCACGAAATTGTTTTCAGCAGAACAGAATTATTCTCATGTTAGACAAAGAAGTTTTAGCTTTGAAATATACTGTAAAAAGCTCAAGTATTTTCTGCTGGACAGGAAGTTTCTTGGTGGAGCTGATCATAAACCCTTACTAGGATTGGTTATTTAAGGTAAACCAATTCCAGATAAGGGGGCATACAACTAGGATTTCAAAAGTTGTTCAATTGCAATCAAAATTTTTGGACTAGTTCTGTATGAAAGGGCTGCAACTGTTCCAAGTTTAAGCATCGCAGCCTAAATAGAAAGTGAGATTGTTTTTCAACGAATTTTACTCATTTTCAAAAACTACATCCACACTTTTTCAATTAAATAATTTCTATGACACTCATCCATCACATTAGCATATAATAAAGGATTGGTATGACTGGATTTTCCGAAATATGTTTAGTTTTACAAATACAAATAGTCAAAGTTCCCTCCAAAATTATGCAAATATAACACGTTTATTACTATTTATAAAATCAACAAATGAACTTAGGAAAAATTACTTCTTACAAATTGTAGAGACATAAGCTCTACATATACGGTGTACGTTTCATGTAATTTGAATACAAAATGAACGAGTAGAAGTTACGTTTATGTTACTTGAAAATAAATAATTAAAACTGAAGTCTAAGGTGATGCCATCTGTGGCTGAGGTTGACATCAACCAATTTCTTCCAAAATATGTACCCATACATATAGACTAACGTGCAGTCATTTGTATAAGTTTCATGCAAATCGCCCGATAAACAAATGAGAAAAAATAGAAAAAAAATCTAACTTTTTTTAACTAATTTTTTGGGGGGATAAAACTAATTTGTAATTTATTTTATGATATGCTATTGTGACAACTGAGAGTCATAGACATGATTTCAGTTGACACGTGTATGATGTTAATTTTTGAACATTTTGGAAATTTGTTGACACATAATTAAATATTTTTTTCTCCTTTCCTGTTTATGCCATGATGCTGAGACTCGGACCCGACGAAGCCCTTTTCATATACAACTAGTTGAAAAAGTTTAATTGAAATCTAACCAGTTTTGATTTATTGCACATTTTTTGCATAACTGAAAATTATGCCCCCCCTAATGCCACTGCATTCAGGGGTTGGATATTGGTATTGTGACAGTTAGATTTTTATTTAAAGTTTAAAGCTGACAAGTAAAATGTAATTGCAGAGGCTTTATGCAGATTGCCTGTTACAGAAGAGAGGAATTTTAATATTACGTTTGGATATATTAATTTTGTGGAAACTACGTCGTTAGAGGATACTTCATTTTAGACAATTAGGCAGGCAACAAGTAGAGATAAGTTAATTACCTGCATAGAGTATGGTTGGAAAGATAATTTACTATTGTCTGATTATTCTTCAATAAAGGCTGACCTGAGTATGCACCAGGATGCAACATACAGAAATAGAGTGGTGGTTCCTGCGGAATTAAGAGGTAAGATTTTGGAATAGCTGCATGTAGTCCATAATGATATAAATGCTATGAAAGCCGATGCTAGGAGTTTTGTTTGGTTGCCAAAAATAGACCAAGATATTGCTGCACGAAGAATTCTCATATTTGTTCTAAGAATTTCTAGAAACACCCAGGCCCCAGTACTTTCATGATCATGCACTGAGAAACCCTGGTCTAGACTTCATATAGATTATGCTGAATATGAGGATAATAAATATTTTCTTGTTATGGAAATGTTATTTTATTTTTATTATAAAATGTTATGTTATTTTGTGTGTATTCTCACACAAATTTTTTTGGATGTTTATGTGTGTAATTCTTCAGTCATCTATAACAAGTGAATTGTTAAGGAGATCAATAATTTTGGATTGCCAGGCATTATTGTGTTAAAAAGATCCTCATTTTTTGTGTCTGATGTATTGGAGGATTTTTTAAGGAAAAATGGTATAAAACATGCAACATCTGCTCCATATAATCCTTCCTAAAGGGTTCTAGCAGAGAGAGCAGAGAGATCTTAAAAATATCTACAGGGTTTAGGGAAGGTTCTATTAACACAAGACTTTGTAGATTTTTGAATAATCAAAGAAAAACGATTTATGCTACCACTGATAAATCTTCTAATTTACTGTGTAATAGGCATTTAAAAGTGCACATGGAAACAGTAAAGACAGATTCAGGTAGAGAAAAACCAGTACACGCAAGAAATTTTTGAATGTACTCACCTAGATGTGCTTGCGGGGGTTGTGCTTCAGCTCTTTAGTCCTGCCTCTCAACCGTCAATCTATTGGTGTACAGATTCCTGAGCTTCTCAAGCTCTATCATACCTACATTTGAAGCTGTGTGTGGAGTCTACCTCCACCACATCACTTTCTAATGCATTCTATTTACTAACTACTCTTGCACTGAAAAAGTTCTTTCTAATGTTTCTGTGGTTTATTTGGGTACTCAACTTCTACCTGTGTCCATTTGATCATATACCACCCGTGTTAAATAATCCCTTGGTTGACCTGATTGATACCTGGTTACCTGGTTGATGGGGTTCTGGGAGTTCTTCTACTCCACAAGCCTGGCCCGAGGCCAGGCTCGACTTGTGAGAGTTTGGTCCACCAGGCTGTTGCTTGGAGCGGCCCGCAGAGCCACATACCCACCACAGCCCGGCTGATCCGGAACTTCTCTTAGAAAACAGTCCAGTTTTCTCTTGAAGATGTCCACGGTTGTTCCGGCAATATTTCTTATAGTTGCTGGGAGGACGTTGAACAACTGCGGACCTCTGATGTTTATACAGTGCTCTCTGATTGTGCCGATGGCACCTCTGCTCTTCACTGGTTCAGTCTTGCATTTTCTTCCATATCGTTCACTCCAGTACGTTATTTTACTGTGTAGATTTGGGACCTGGCCCTCCAGTATCTTCCATGTGTATATTATTTGGTATCTCTCTCGTCTCCTTTCTAGTGAGTACAATTGGAGAGCTTTGAGACGATCCCAATAATTTAGGTGCTTTATCTCGTCTATGCTTGCCGTATATGTCCTCTGTATTCCCTCAATTTCAGCAATCTCTCCTACTCTGAAGGGGCAAGTGAGTACTGAGCAGTACTCAAGACCGGACAACACAAGTGATTTGAAGAGTACAACCATTGTGATGGGATCTCTGGACTTGAAGGTTCTCGTAATCCATCCTATCATTTTTCTGGCTGACGCAATACTTGCTTGGTTATGCTCCCTAAACGTTAGGTCGTGGGACATCATTATTCCCAAATCCATGACATGCTGTTTTCCTACTATGGACAGATTCAATTGTGTTTTGTACCCTGTATTATGTTTAAGATCCTCATTTTTGCCGTATCTGAGTACCTGGAATTTATCACTTAAACATCATGTTATTTTCTGCTGCCCAATCGAAAACTTTGTTAATATCTGTTTGTAGTTTATCAATGTCTTCAGCAGAGGTAATTTTCATGCTGATTTTTGTATCATCTGCAAAGGATGACACGAAGCTGTGACTTGTGTTTTTGTCTATATCTGATATGAGAATAAGGAACAGGAGTGATGCAAGGAATGTACCTTGAGGTACAGAGCTTTTAACTGCGCTCGGACTCGATTTTACTTGATTGACTGTTACTCTTTGTGTTATGTTCGACAGGAAATTGAGTATCCAGCGTCCTACTTTACCAGTTATACCCATTGACCTCATTTTGTGTGCAATCACTCCATGGTCACATTTGTCGAATGCCCTTGCAAAATCTGTGTATACGTAATCTGCATTATGCTTTTCCTCTAATGCCTCAATGATTTTGTCATAGTGGTCAAGTAGCTGTGAATGGCATGATCTTCCTGCTCTAAATCCATGTTGTCCTGGATTGTGGAGGTCATTGGTTTCCTTGAATCTAGAGACCTGACTCCTAATCATTCTCTCAAATACTTTTATTATGTGGAACGTTAGTGCAACTGGTCTATAATTCTTTGCCAATGCTTTGCTGCCACCCTTGTGTAGAGGGGCAATGTCTGCTGCTATAAGCGCATCTGGTATCTCCCCTGTGTCCAAGCTCTTCCTCCACACTATACTGAGTGCCTGTGCTACTGGCGCTTTGCATTTCTTTATAAATATTGAATTCCATGAGTCTGGACCTGGGGCTGAGTGCATGGGCATATTGTCAATTTCTCTTTCAAAATCTGCCACGCTCGTGTTGATATCAGTTATATTCACAGGTGTTTGAGTATCATTCATAAAGAAATTGTCCGAATCTTCCACTTTCATGCTGAGTATCGGAGTGCTAAGCATGTCCGCATACTGCTTTTTTGGGATTTCACTAATTTCTTTGTCAGCACTCAGTGTATGAACCCTTCTTGTCTACCCTGTCAATTCCTCTGAGGATTTTGTTTGTGGTGATCGTGTCTCCCCGAACTCTTCTGTCTTCCAGCGACGTGAGGAGCAGTTCACTTTCCTCGTAACTCATGCCTCTTAGTTCTGGGACTAGCCTAGTGGCATACCTCCGAAATTTTTCCAGCTTCATCTTGTGCTTGGCAAGGTACGGGCTCCATGCTGGGGGCCGCATACTCCAGGCCTTACATAGGAAGTATACAAAGATCTGAAAGATTCCTTACACATGTTTCTGAAGGCAGTTCTTATTTTAGATAGCCTCGCATATGTCGCTGAGGTTATTATTTTCATGTGGGCTTCAGGAGACAGATTTGGCGTGGTATCAACTCCTAGATCATTACCTTTGTCCGTTTCATGCAGGACTTCATCTCCCTTTCCGTATGGGAGATGTTAGTTTACATCTCCGATTAAACCATGGGTTTCTCGTCTGCATTTCAGTTTTTTCCTTTTGAAACTGGGACGAACTTGTCTGCTGCCTCCTTACACTTCTGTATAATGAAGTCCATCATGTCTTGGGCCGTCTTTCCTCTGAGCTCTGTTTCTCAAGTTATATCAGTTAGAAATTTTCTTATCAACTCATAGTTTTCCTTGTGGAATAACAGCCCTTTGTTTGATGGGCCCTTCCTTGAGTACATTAACCCTTCTTCGCCAGATACTCAAACATCAGTACACTGGGTTTGCTCATTTCCACGAGGGCTTCGAAATCAATTTCCCTTAAGTCGAAGTCGTTCAGAGGGAAGACTATGTCAAGTCTCGCCGGTTTATCGTTGCCTCTCATTCTTGCGGGTCCCCTGACATGCTGACTTAAAAAAGTTTCTTGTCGCCACTTCCAACAGTTTAGCTCTCCATGTTTCCTCACCTCCATACGGTTCCTTGTTTTCCCAGTCTATCCTTCCGTGATTGAAGTCCCCCATGATGAGCAGATGGGATCGATTCCAACAGGCAGCACCTGCTGCTCTCAAATTATAGTGTTAACCGCCTTGTTGTTTCTGTCATACTCTTGCCTGAGTCTTCTGTCATTTGGTGGTGGTTTATATATCACTGCTACTGCAACCCGGGATAACTATCTCCACGAAACTCTTTTCCTTTCTCATCAGTAGGGCCACTCTGCCTCCTCCCCTTAATTCTCACTCTTTCCTTATTACAGTGTAATGTCTGCGGACGATATGTAAGTCTTGGGTAAAATGAAAGACTGCTGAAATTTTAAGCCACAGGAATTTCATAAGGCAAGTGCAGAATTTTTGGAATATTAAATGGAAAAGACATGAAGATCAACATATCAAAAGGTTTATGGGTTCTTAATTGCCAACTAAGGATCCCCAAGTAAATACTGAATATGTAAAACCTGCAAGTAACAGAGTGGCAGGACAAGGTTCAACAGAGGGTCTTAATTACAGTCTTAATCTCTAATTGAGAAGATCAGGTGGGATCATATGACCGTAGTTTTGACAAATGCTGCAAGCGCTCAAAAAATCATAGTAATAAAAGTCACAGTAGTAGCATTAAAAGTAGTAAATGTCATAGTAGAACCATTAAAAATAATAAAAGTACAAGTAGTAACATAGAAAGTAGTAAAAATCTTAGATGTCACGTTAAAAGTAATAAGTCATAGTAGAAACAATAATAGTATTATAGTTATAGTAGTTTCATTAAAAATGGTGAAGGTCATTGTCGTAGGATAAAATGTCAAAACTCATACTAAGACTGTTAAAAGTACTAAAAGTCATAATACTAGCATAAAAGAAGCAAAAGTTTCAAAATTATAGTAGTATTGATAGTAAAGTCATACTTGCATAATTAAAAGTATTACATCTCATAGTAGTAGCTTTAAGTAATGAAAGCCATAGTAGCAATAAAAGTCATAATAGTAACATTAAAATTATAAAAAAGTTATTACAAGAGCACTAAGAGTTATTAAATTTATAAATCATTGAAAGTAATGAGCTACAGTAGTATTGAAATTAGTTAAAGTCAAATTAGTAGCAATAAGGGTAATAAAAACTAAGTAAGAACACAAAAACGGTAAAAGTCATGGTCGTAGCAATATATTAATATTAGTAGTATTACTATTATTAAAATTCGTAGTTCGATTATTAAAATTAGTAAAAACTATAGTGTCAGCATTAAAAGCAGCAAAAGTTAAAGCAGAAGCATTAACAGTAGTAAAAGTCAAAATATTATTATTAAAAATAACAAACAGTAATTATCAAAGTAGTAGCATTACAAGTATTACAAGTAACAGTAGAAGAATTTAGAGTAGTAAAAGTTTTAGCAGCAAAATTAAAAGTAGTAATACAAACATTAGTTGTAATGGTTCGAATATTACATCTAGTAATAATAATAACAATAATAGTAGTAGAAGTACTGGTAATCCCCGTAGTATTAAAGTTTATTTCATATAAAATATGCAAAAATTAATTAAACAAAATATGGTTATTATTTCCACGTGGCACTTGAATTTATGGTTGGTGTAGTTGTGGTAATAGCAACTTGTGTATCCAAGTGGTAGTAGATATAATGCTAGCTATAACTAGTAATATTAGTTATAATGCACAAGGAAATAATATTAACGTGTTGAACCACGTGAATACCCAAGTCGATGGTTCTAAACCCCCCATTGCTTCAATTGATTTTCTCATTAATTGTAGTAATATTAGTTTAATAGTGAGTACAATATGTGCATCATTCCCAAGGTCTCCCAGACCATTATCTCCTCCAGTAACAAAAATATCACCAGGAGAGCTGGCAGAATTCCCGCCAGTTAATCAGTAAACGTGTAAAAATCCATGAGTGGATGTTTATTGTTTGAACTGATGTGTCCTTGAGGGAGGTCTGCGATAGAAAGTGATTTTTTTTTGTTTGCAAGAATAATTTTCAATGACACAAAATATGAAACTTGATATCTATCTATCTATCTATCTATCTATCTATCTATCTATCTATCTATCTATCTATCTATCTATCTATCTATCTATCTATCTATCTATCTATATATCTATCTATCTATCTATCTATCTATCTGTCTATCTCTAAACTCGAAACTAGAAGGCCAAGGTGATCGCACACCAAGACACAACCATTACTCTGACCTCTCCACTACGCAGATCCTTAAAAGAGATCGAAAAATCCCCTCTTCCTCCCAACCATTACCCCCTCCCTGTCTCCTCGTCTTTACCCCCATCCCCCACTCCCGTCCCCTCATCCTCTCCACCAGTCTCCACTCCCTCGTCCAATGCATTCCAAAATGATCTGATGTTCTCTTCAGAAAACTGGGAACATGAAATAATCTGACGTTCCCCTCACTGAAAAATAAAAACAGTAAAAAAAGCGAAATGAAATACAATGGAAAAATAACAAATAAACTATACTCATGAAATGAACGGTATGGTAAACAACACAGCTCAATTCCAATGCAATGTCACACAAAATATTTAAAGCAAAATGAAAATAAATCGATATCTATGAAAACTAAATTTATCAATGCAAATGGAAACATTGAAATGGAATCGTAACATATTTTGTACAGCGTTTGCTGCTCTTACATGTAACAGATGGCGCTGTTTAAAAAAACAAAAACATGTTTTTACCCATCCCAAGTGTGGCCTCTATATAGTAGGTATATAAAAACACACGCGAATTCGAATGGAACATTGTGTCAAATTTTCAAGGCGATTGGTGAAGAACTTTCAGAGATTACAGTGTGTGTTGTTCTTATGATCAACAGATGGCGCTGTTAAAAAAAAAACATGTTTTTATCTGTCACAGGTGTGGCATGTAGGTATAGTAGTTATATAAAAACACGTGCATATTCAAATGCAACGTTGTGTCAAAATTTCTAAGCAATCGGTAAAGAGGTTACAGAGATTTACCTCACATGAAAAAACACATGATAACAGTTTTCAAAAAAGCATGTTTTTTTCCATCACAGACGTGACATCTATATATAATGAATATATAAACACGCTCGTATGAGAATGGAACGTGGTGCCAAAATTTTTCAAAGCATTTGGTGAAGAACTTTCGGAGATTAGCGATTTTGAACAAATGAACATTTACATTTTAATATAGATACTAGCAGTACCTAGCAACGCATTGTTGTGGCTCAGCATCGCATGTGTGTTACTGACGCACAACAACCTTCCCTGTCCCCTAGTCATCCCCACCATTCCCCCCGCATCCGTCCCCTCGTCCTTCCCCACCATTACCCCCTCCCTTGTCGTCTCGCCCTCCTCACCATCTCTCACTTCCGTCCCCTCGTCATCCCCACCATTCAGCACTCTCTCGCCCGATGCCTTCTGAAATGTTCTAATGTTGCCATCAGAAAACTGGGAACATCAAGTGATCTGATGTTTCCATCACTAAAATATAAGAAAAAAATTAAAAAATGAAATGATAATATGAAAAAATAAAAAAATAATCTATACTCATGAAATGAACGGTATAGTAAACAGCACAGCTCAATTCCAACACAATGTCACACAAAATAGTTAAATAAAAAATAAAACAAATCGAAATCTATGAAAATAAAATTTATCAATGCAATCAGAAACATTGAAATTGAATTTGTGACATATTTAGTATAGCGTGCATGTTGATATTATGTGCAACACAGCACATATTTTGCCACCTGTCACAGGGGTGGCATCTATATCGTAGGTATATAAAAAGATGCACAAATTCGAATGGAACGCTGTGTCCGAATTTCAAAGCCATCAGTGAAGAACCTTGGAAGATTACGGCATGTGTAGCTCTTACATCCAACAGATGGCGATGTTTTTCAAAAAAGCGTGTTTTCTCCTGTCACAGGCAAGACTTGTATATAGTAGGTATATAAAAACACGCGCCTATTCGAATGCAACGTCGTGTCAAAATTTCAAAGCAATTAGTAAACAGGTTTCGAAGATATCTCTCACATGAAAATCATATGAAAAACACATTTTCGAAAAAGCATGTTTTTTTCCCCGTCACAGACGTGACATCAATATAATATGTATATAAAAACCTGCTCGGATGCAAATGGAGCATTGTGTGAAAATTTTAAAGCAGTTGGTGAAGAACTTTCGGAGATTAGTGATTTTGAACAAACGAACATTTCCATTTATATCTATATACTAGCTGTACCCGCCACGCGTTGCTATGGCTCAGTCTAGTTAAATGCGAAAGAAAGAAAAGAGAAAGTGCACGTTTCTAATATGTTTAATTTCACAGTGCTTGTGGGTCTACAATATTTTTTGTTGTTCCATTGTCTGCGGAGATATAGAGGTTGTCTGGTTTGCCGACTCTTGAACTCGCAACATATAATTGTCCATGTGAGAAGGAATCCGTGTCTAGATGTAAACCACACAATTGTAAAGATGGGCGCTGAGCTTTGTTGTTGGTGATAGTCAATCAAATTGGAAATTACAATATCTTAAATTTTAAATAGCATATCAGTGGGAATCATATGAATGCAAGGAATGAGGACCTTTCACCTTTGAAGGGTCCTGTCAAGATTGTTGCTTCTACGACGTCGCCGATTATTTTCTTTTACTGCAAGGCGCGTGGCGTTGCAAAGTTTTGGCTAGTTGAAATTTCGCAACATGATAATTGGCAAGCCGATTTTCAATTGCCGTACGTGTGATGGTATCCCATACAGATCGAGTGAATTAAAAAATTATGTTGGATAATTAACTGCTTCATCGTCTTCCTCAACAGTGTCAACGGACTTGTATGTGACTGCCTTGCTTTGGATGTTAGACTGTATAATATTGTTATGTACTTAGACGTATTTGTTCTTGGCCGCAAGAACAGCTCGTTCAATCAGCCAATCGTGATTTTTATAATTGGTTTGAATATTGGGAAATACTTTTTCAACCAATTCTTCTTTTGACGTCACTAAATTATAGAAGTTACGAGGCAATGAAATTAGTCCTGAGGTCAGATCAACCAGCACATTTCTGTTCCCAATTTCCAGAAATTGATGTGAGAATATCTCAGCTGATGGATCCTTTTGCAGCTGGACAGGCATATTTGTAGTTAACTTTAACATCTTTATGTGGCGCCACAAAGTAGAGTATTTCAGGAAAGAAAAAGGAAAGTGCCCTCGACATCCATTCATTTCCCACTCCCTTTCTTGTAAGAATGCCACATATGATCGGGATTCCTCCCTTGCTCCTAACTAATTCAATGGATGTTCTGAATATCTGTATTAGTTCCTCACTCCTAACTCGCCCTACATAATTACCCCCTGCACTAATACAAATAATGGGTTTGTTCCCATTTCCCGTCATAATATCATTCATGTTTCCAACAATATCACCAATTCCAGCTCCCGGATAGCAAACCCTTAATCTGTTTGAGAAGCAATCCGTGTCTAGATGTAAACCACACAATTCTAAAAATGGGCGCTGAGCTTTGTTGTTGGTGATTGTCAATCAAATTGGAAATTACAATATCTTAAATTTTAAATAGCATATCAGTGGGATATGTACCTAGTAGCATCAACAGTGAAAAGAAACATAAGAAAGATAGAGAAAATTCGTGTTAGAATTATTAATCTTACTTTTTCGGTCATATTTAATAATATATATATATATATATATATATATATATATATATATATATATATATATATATATATATATATATATACATATATATATATATATATATATATATATATATATATATATATATATATATATATATATATATAAATATATATATATATATATATATATATATATATATAAATATATATATATATATATATGCGAACAAGCCTGAATGGTCCCCAGGACAATATGCAACTGAATATATATATATATATATATATATATATATATATATATATATATATATATATATATATATATATATATATATATATATATATATATATATATATACATATGTCGTACCTAGTAGCCAGAACGCACTTTTTGGCCTACTATGCAAGGCCCAATTTGCCTAATAAGCCAAGTTTTCCTGAAATAATATATTTTCTCTAATTATTTTCTTATGAATTGATAAAGCTACCCATTTCAATATGAATGAGGTCAATTTTTTTTATTGGAGTTAAAATTAACGTAGATATATGACCGAACCTAACAACCCTACCTAACCTAACCTAACCTATCTTTATAGGTTAGGTTAGGTTAGGTAGCAGAAAAAGTTAGGTTAGGTTAGGTTAGGTAGGTTAGGTAGTCGAAAAACAATTAATTCATGAAAACTTGGCTTATTAGGCAAATCGGGCCTTGCATAGTAGGCTGATAAGTGCGTTCTGGCTACTAGGTACGACATATATATATATATATATATATATATATATATATATATATATATATATATATATATATATATATATATATATATATATATATATATATATTGCTGGAAGGCTTCTGTGCTGGCTAGGGTTCGAGTCTCCTGGTGGGAAAGTGTTCTAAAGTTGTATACTTCACTCTCGTGTTTAGGAGAGTTGTGCCTTAAGCATAGACACAGTGTTCTCCCATATTAACAGGGACTGGATGAAAAAACGTAAAAATGACCCCTCACTTGCTGTAGTGCTCTTGGGAGGTGGTAGTCTTTGGAGCTTTAAATACTCCGAAATTACCATCTCTTTTAAGGGTCTGAGCAGGTGGTGGAGTGGGTTAAGGCGTACCTGTTATGCCAGTTGCTGGAAGGCTTCTGTGCTGACTAGGGTTCGAGTCTCCTGGTGGGAAAGTGTTCTAAAGTTGTATACTTCACTCTCGTGTTTAGGAGAGTTGTGCCTTAAGCATAGACACAGTGTTCTCCCATATTAACAGGGACTGGATGAAAAAACGTAAAAATGACCCCTCACTTGCTCTAGTGCTCTTGGGAGGTTGTAGTCTTTGGAGTGTTAAATACTCCGAAATTACCATCTCTTTTAAGGGTCTGAGCAGGTGGTGGAGTGGGTTAAGGCGTACCTGTTATGCCAGTTGCTGGAAGGCTTCTGTGCTGGCTAGGGTTCGAGTCTCCTGGTGGGAAAGTGTTCTAAAGTTGTATACTTCACTCTCGTGTTTAGGAGAGTTGTGCCTTAAGCATAGACACAGTGTTCTCCCATATTAACAGGGACTGGATGAAAAAACGTAAAAATGACCCCTCACTTGCTCTAGTGCTCTTGGGAGGTTGTAGTCTTTGGAGTGTTAAATACTCCGAAATTACCATCTCTTTTAAGGGTCTGAGCAGGTGGTGGAGTGGGTTAAGGCGTACCTGTTATGCCAGTTGCTGGAAGGCTTCTGTGCTGGCTAGGGTTCGAGTCTCCTGGTGGGAAAGTGTTCTAAAGTTGTATATATATATATATATATATATATATATATATATATATATATATATATATATATATATATATATATATATATAGTGCCCCCTATATATATATATATATATATATATAGTGCCCCCCCACTATATATATATATATATATATATATATATATATACATATATATATATATATATATATATATATATATATATATATATATATATATATATATACATATATATATATATATATATATATATATATATATATATATATATATATATATATATATATATATATATATATATATATATATATATATATATATATATATCGGTTCATGGGGAAAATGTGCATTGAAGTTCCTGAAGGAATTGGGGGACAAATTGATCAGCGCTACAATAGACCAGAGAGCAAAAAGTTTCTTGTTCCAGCGCCTCAGTGTTGCGATTCAGAGGGGAAATGCCTGTTGCGTCTTGGGCACTAGTCCAACTTCAGAGGAATTCGAAGAAGTGTTTGACTTGCAACAATGATCGAACCCGTTTGTGACATTCATCAATGTGTCCTATTGTCGTGTTTTTCAGTAGGATATATATATATATATATATATATATATATATATATATATATATATATATATATATATATATATATATATATATATATATATATATATATATATATATATATATATATGTCGTACCTAATAGCCAGAACGCACTTCTCAGCCTACTATTCAAGGCCCGATTTGCCTAATAAGCCAAGTTTTCATGAATTAATGTTTTTTCGTCTACCTAACCTACCTAACCTAACCTAACCTAGCTTTTTTTGGGTACCTAACCTAGCCTTACCTATAAATATAGGTTAGGTTAGGTTAGGTAGGGTTGGTTAGGTTCGGTCATATATCTACGTTAATTTTAACTCCAATAAAAAAAAAATGACCTCATACATAATGAAATGGGTAGCTTTATCATTTCATAAGAAAAAAACTATAGTAAATATATTAATTCAGGAAAACTTGGCTTATTAGGCAAATCGGGCCTTGAATAGTAGGCTAAGAAGTGAGTTCTGGCTACTAGGTACGACATATATATATATATATATATATATATATATATATATATATATATATATATATATATATATATATATATATATATATATATATATATATATATATATTATGGAAGGGAGTACCACCTCTAGCTGGAAGAAGGGGGACCCATAGCCTCGGAGGAAACCACACATAACGCATTAGAGGGAATGTTTAGATCCCCTCCAATACAGTTTCTGTGTGCTTTTCTCCTACCACTCCCTTCCTTTTTTATTTTTTGTGCTTTATTATGTATTTGATGGTTACAAGATATACATGTGTTGATACAAAAATAATAATAATACAAATATATATAGTAGGCATCCTTCAGTCTCGGGAGACTATGGAGTTGCGCCCTAGTTGTCAATCCTGGTGCAGCATCTGGTGTGACTGTTGAGGCCAATCCGAGAGTGGCAGTCAATCCCACACCGAGCACAAACGAAGTCCGATTCTGGTCTGTCTTCCCGGCTACCGGCTTTCCTTCTCTGTCTCTTTGCCTCCGATTCCTTGGCAAGTGACTCCTCGAACTTTTAGAGACCTCTTTGAACAGACTGCCTCCAGGCTGAACGGACTGCAGCCAGTGTCTCCCATATAGCAAGATCGACGTCCATGGCTTTCAGGTCCCTTTTGCATACGTCTTTGTACCGTAGCTGGGGCTTGCCTGTTGGACGCTTTCCCTGCCTCAGCTCTCCGTACAGGAGATCCTTGGGGATCCTGCCGTCTCCCATTCGCACAACGTGTCCGAGCCAGCGCATTCGTCTCTGTTTCAGCATTGTGTACATGCTGGTGATTCTTGCTCTCCCCAAGACGTTGTTGTTTGTCACCTTATCCTGCCAGGTGATGTCCAAGATGTGTTTAAGGCAGCGCATGTGGTAGGCATTCAGCTGTCTTTCCTGACGGGCACGGAGTGTCCAAGATTCACTGCCATAAAGGAGAGTGCTCAGGACACAGGATCTGTAAACCTGAATCTTAGTATGCTCAGTTAGCCTATTGTTGGCCCACACTCTCTTTGTCAGTCTGGACATGGTAGTAGATGCCTTACCGATGCGTTTGTTTAGCTCCGTATCAAGAGAGAGGGAGTCAGAGATTGTGGAGCCCAGGTACACGAAGTCGTGAACGACTTCCAGTTTGGAATCAGAGATGCCGATGTCAGGTGGGGAGTCCACTCCTTGTCCCATGACTTGCGTTTTCTTCAGACTGATGGTGAGTCCGAAAGCCTGAGAGGCCTCGCTGAAGCGGGTTATGAGCCGTTGGAGGTCTTCAGCTGAGTGGGCAGTGACTGCTGCGTCGTCGGCAAAAAGGAAGTCGCGCAGACACCTCAGCCGAACCTTCGTCTTGGCTCTCAGCCTGGCGAGGTTAAAGAGCTTTCCATCCGACCTGGTCCGGAGGTAAATGCCTTCCGTGACAGATCCGAAGGCGTGCCTTCGGATCTGTCACGGAAGACGCGGCTGCGAGCAGCCGCGTCTAACAGCCTGGTTGATCAATCCAGCAACCAGGAGGCCTGGTCGACGACCAGGCCGCGGGGACACTAAGCCCCGGAAGCACCTCAAGGTAGCCTCAAGGTGCCGCAGCATAACTGCGAAGAAAATCCCGAATAGGGTTGGAGCCAGTATGCAGCCCTGCTTTACTCCACTTCGGATGTCAAAGGCGTCTGATGTTTGGCCATCAAAGACCACGGTGCCCCTCATGTTCTCATGGAAAGATCTGATGATGCTGAGGAGCCTGGGTGGGCATCCGATCTTGGGGAGGATCTTGAACAGGCCATCCCTGCTGACGAGGTCGAAGGCCTTCGTCAGATCTATGAAGGCTACGAAGAGTGGCTGCTTCTGTTCCCTGCATTTCTCCTGCAGTTGTCTGAGGGAAAAGACCATGTCGATGGTCGACCTGCCAGCTCTCAATCCGCATTGTGATTCTGGATAGACTCTCTCTGCAAGTACTTGGAGCCTCTTCAATGCGACTCGAGCAAACAGCTTTCCGACAATACTGAGGAGGGAGATTCCACGGTAGTTGTTGCAGTCGCCCCTGTCACCTTTATTCTTATACAGTGTGACGATGTTGGCATCCCTCATGTCCTGTGGCACCTCTCCTTCTTCCCAGCAGAGGCAGAGAATTTCATGCAGCTCCATGAGCAGGCTACCTCTGCAGCACTTCAAGGTCTCAGCAGGAATGCCATCTTTGCCAGGAGCTTTACCAGAAGCAAGGGAGTCTAGGGCATCGCTGAGTTCTTCCAGGGTAGGTTCGCTGTCGAGCTCCATTAACACAGGCAGACACTCAATGGCGCTCAGGGCATCTTCGGTGACCACATTGTCCCTGGTGTATAGCTCAGAGTAGTGCTCGACCCAGCGCTTCAGCTGCAGTGTCTGGTCCTGAATCACCTCGCCAGTGGCAGATTTCAGAGGAGCGGTCTTCCTCTGGATTGGGCCGAGGGCCTGCTTGATGCCGTCATACATTCCCCTTACATTGCCTGTATCCGCTGCAGTCTGTATCTGGGAGCAGAGCTGGAGCCAATAGTTGTTGGCACATCGCCTGGCGCTCTGCTGCACTTTGCAGCGGACGGCCCGAAGCATCTGTAAGTTGCGCTGACTTGGGCAGGCTTTGTAGGCTGCCAAGGCGTTTCTCTTCTCTTCGATTACAGGTGTCATCTCTTCCGAGTGAGCCTCGAACCAGTCTGCCGGCCTGCTGGTCTTCTTGCCAAAGGTGGAAATGGCAGCGTTGAACACAGCGTCTCTAAAGTGCTCCCATCTTTTACAGGCAGTGACCCCAGCTGGGCCAGGGAGAGCTTCCTCGAGCACGTGTGCAAAATCTTCCACCTTGTCCTGGTTGCGGGTCTTGGTGGTGTCGATGCGAAGTCTGCCCGCCTTTTTCGAGTGATGAATCTTCTTTGGTTGCATCTTGACCCTGCTACATACCAGGGAGTGGTCGGTGTCACAGACAGCACTCTGGTAGCTACGCGTAATCTTGACGCTGGGTAGACTTTCACGCCTGGTAAGAATCAGGTCAAGCTGGTGCCAGTGCTTGGATCTGGGGTGTCTCCAAGATACTCGGTGTTGAGGCTTTGTGCCGAAGAACGTGTTGGTGACACAAAGACCATGAAGACAGCAGAGTTCTAGCAGACGTTGCCCGTTCTCATTCATCCTTCCTATGCCGAACTGACCCAGGCAAGTGGGCCAAATGTTGTGCTCGGCACCCACTCTGGCGTTGAAGTCGCCGAGGATGAACAGTGGCTCCTTTACAGGGATTCTCGCTATGACTCTGTTGAGGTCATCGTAGAATTTTTCCTTTGCCTCTGCTGGAGAAGTCAGGGTTGGTGCATATGCACTAATTACATTGACTGGTCCTGTTTGGGAGTGCAGTTGCAGAGATAGAATTCGTTCGGTTTCCCCCATCGGTGGCATAATGTGTCCCAACAGTGCATTCCTGACGGCAAATCCCACACCATGTTCTCTGGCCTCATCTGGAGGTTTTCCTTGCCAGAAGAAAGAGAAGGTCCTCTCTCTCACAGATCCTGATCCTGGGAGCCTGGTCTCTTGGAGAGCAACAATATCCATCTGCAGCTTGCTCAGTTCCCTATCGATGATTGCTGTTTTTCGGGCATCATTGATTTCTTGCAGGTCGTCAGAGAAACCTGGTGTCAGTGTCCTGACGTTCCATGTGCCCAGCTTTAGGGCAGTTGATATTTTCTTCTTTGGTTTGGTATTGCTTGGTGCAAAGTTGTCGGGCCGCTTGTCGGTTTTCACCCTAAACCCCACGCACCCAGTGAGGTTAACGGACCGTGGCGAGGCAACACCTTATTGGCTGGGGTTTGCCCAGCTTGAGGCGGACGGTAGCTGCCCAGTGGGGCGCGATGACCCCTCCCACTGTCGGAAGCAACCCCTGGCGTCACACTCTTCGCCAATCGAGCAGAAGACTTAAAACCGGTAGACTGTCGCTTCCCGTGTTGGTTCGACGCTGTGAGGCGAAGCTGGAGTGTCCTCTCCAGGGCGCAAAGCCTGGGTAGGTAGATATGGAGGAGAAGCTGTTACCCATGCAGCAGGTCCCCCCTCTCCATGTTGCTGAAATTATCCAATAGAAAGGCAAATGCCAATACGCATGGTTCCAGCAACGTCGCAGGAGTTGCCAGAACGAGGTCGACGTCAACAACGAACTGCCTTAGGGGCTCCAACTCCGGATTTTTCCTCGAGGTTGACTCCTGAAGCTTTTCCCAAAAAAGGGGAATGGCCGCCAGGCAGCGGAGGTTTAAAATCAGGGTTTTCCTTCCCCTAGATGGGCTGCCTTCCCAGGCTATCGAGTCCCATCTACCCGGAGCAGCTGGTTTTATGGCGCCAGAGGTACGCCCTCGCCCCTTCTCCTGTCGATAAAAGCAGTTCCGCCGGACTTACACTAAGCCACCCGTGCAGGCCAGGAGTTGGACTTGGTTGTAAGAGGCTATTTGAGACGCATGCCGTATAGGAGCATTTTATAGGTCATGGGAGCTCGTCCCCCATTACCACCCCCTGGCAATGACAACCCCTTGGAACCACAAATATATATATATATAAACAAATATATATATAATAATACAAATAATATATATTTACAAATATATATATATATATATATATATATATGTCGTACCTAGTAGCCAGAACGCACTTCTCAGCCTACTATTCAAGGCCCGATTTGCCTAATAAGCCAAGTTTTCATGAATTAATTGTTTTTCGACTACCTAACCTACCTAACCTAACCTAACCTAACTTTTTCGGCTACCTAACCTAACCTAACCTATAAAGATAGGTTAGGTTAGGTTAGATAGGGTTGGTTAGGTTCGGTCATATATCTACGTTAATTTTAACTCCAATAAAAAAAAATTGACCTCATACATAATGAAATGGGTAGCTTTATCATTTCATAAGAAAAAAATTAGAGAAAATATATTAATAAAAGAAAACTTGGCTTATTAGGCAAATCGGGCCTTGAATAGTAGGCTGAGAAGTGCGTTCTGGCTACTAGGTACGACATATATATATATATATATATATATATATGTCGTACCTAGTAGCCAGAACGCACTTCTCGGCCTACTATGCAAGGCCCGATTTGCCTAATAAGCCAAGTTTTCCTGAATTAATATGTTTTCTCTAATTTTTTTCTTATGAAATGATAAAGCTACCCATTTCATTATGTATGAGGTAATTTTTTTTTTATTGGAGTTAAAATTAACGTAGATATATGACCGAACCTAACCAACCCTACCTAACCTAACCTAACCTATCTTTATAGGTTAGGTTAGGTTAGGTAGCCGAAAAAGTTAGGTTAGGTTAGGTTAGGTAGGTTAGGTTGTCGAAAAACAATTAATTCATGAAAACTTGGCTTATTAGGCAAATCGGGCCTTGCATAGTTGGCTGAGAAGTGAGTTCTGGCTACTTGGTACGACATATATATATATATATATATATATATATATATATATATATATATATATATATATATATATATGTCGTACCTAATAGCCAGAACGCACTTCTCAGCCTACTATGCAAGGCCCGATTTGCCTAATAAGCCTAGTTTTCATGAATTAATTGTTTTTCGGCAACCTAACCTACCTAACCCAACCTAACCTAACTTTTTCGGCTACCTAACCTAACGTAACCTATAAAGATAGGTTAGGTTAGGTTAGGTAGGGTTTGTTAGGTTCGGTCATATATCTAAGTTAATTTTAACTCCAATAAAAAAAATTTGATCTCATACATAATAAAATGGGTAGCTTTATCATTTCATAAGGAAAAAATTAGAACAAATATATTAATTCAGGAAAACTTGGCTTATTAGGCAAATCAGGCCTTGCATAGTAGGCCCAGAAGTGCGTTCTGGCTACTAGGTACGACATATATATATATATATATATATATATATATATATATATATATATATATATGTCGTACCTAATAGCCAGAACGCACTTCTCAGCCTACTATTCAAGGCCCGATTTGCCTAATAAGCCAAGTTTTCATGAATTAATGTTTTTTCGTCTACCTAACCTACCTAACCTAACCTAACCTAGCTTTTTTTGGCTACCTAACCTAACCTTACCTATAAATATAGGTTAGGTTAGGTTAGGTAGGGTTGGTTAGGTTCGGTCATATATCTACGTTAATTTTAACTCCAATAAAAAAAAATTGACCTCATACATAGAGAAAAGGGTTGCTTTATCATTTCATAAGAAAAAAATTATAGTAAATATATTAATTCAGGAAAACTTGGCTTATTAGGCAAATTGGGCCTTGAATAGTAGGCTGAAAAGTGAGTTCTGGCTACTAGGTACGACATATATATATATATATATATATATATATATATATATATATATATATATATGTCGTACCTAGTAGCCAGAACGCACTTCTCAGCCTACTATGCAAGGCCCGATTTGCCTAATAGGCCAAGTTTTCCTGAAATAATATATTTACTATAATTGTTTTCTTATGAAATGATAAAGCAACCCTTTTCTCTATGTAAGAGGTCAATTTTTTTTATTGGAGTTAAAATTAACGTAGATATATGACCGAACCTAACCAACCCTACCTAACCTAACCTAACCTATATTTATAGGTAAGGTTAGGTTAGGTAGCCAAAAAAAGCTAGGTTAGGTTAGGTTAGGTAGGTTAGGTAGACGAAAAAACATTAATTCATGAAAACTTGGCTTATTAGGCAAATCGGGCCTTGAATAGTAGGCTGAGAAGTGCGTTCTGGCTATTAGGTACGACATATATATATATATATATATATATATATATATATATATATATATATATATATATATATATATATATATATATATATATATATATATATATACATATATATATATATATATATATATATATATATATATATATATATATATATATATATATATATATATATATATATATATATGTATATATATATATTAGTATATTTTGGTAGCAGTCTTTCCTGTAGACATATATTATTAAATATGACCGAAAAAGTAAAATTAATACGTCTAACACGAATTTTCTCAATCTTTCGTACATTTCTTTTCACTGTTGGTGGTATACCACCAACAGTGAAATGAAATGTACGAAAGATTGAGAAAATTCGTGTTAGAATTATTAATCTTACTTTTTCGGTCATATTTATTAATATATATATATATATATATATATATATATATATATATATATATATATATATATATATATATATATATATATATATATATATATATATATATATATATATGTCGTACCTAGTAGCCAGAACGCACTTCTCAGCCTATTATGCAAGGCCCGATTTGCCTAATAAGCCAAATTTTCATGAAATAATTGTTTTTCGACTACCTAACCTACCTAACCTAACCTAACCTAACTTTTCGGCTACCTAACCGACCCTAATCTATAGAGATAGGTTAGGTTAGGTTAGGTAGGGTTGGTTAGGTTCGGTCATATATCTACGTTAATTTTAACTCCAATAAAAAAAATTGACCTCATACATAATGAAATGGGTAGCTTTATCGTTTCATAAGAAAAAAATTAGAGAAAATATATTAATTCAGGAAAACTTGGCTTATTAGGCAAATCGGGCCTTGCATAGTAGGCTGAGAAGTGCATTCTGGCTACTAGGTACGACATATATATATATATATATATATATATATATATATATATATATATATATATATATATATATATATATATATATATATATATATATATATATATATATATATATATATATATATATATGTCGTATGTCGTATGCGAATGGGCGACGGCAGGATCCCCAAGGATCTCCTGTATGGAGAGCTGAGGCAGGGAAAGCGTCCAGTAGGCAAGCCCCAGCTACGGTATAAAGACGTATGCAAAAGGGACCTGAAAGCCATGGACGTCGATCTTGCTATATGGGAGACACTGGCTACAGACCGTTCAGCCTGGAGGCAGTCTGTTCAACGAGGTCTCTCCAAGTTCGAGGAGTCACTTGCCAAGGATTCGGAGGCAAAGAGACAGAGAAGGAAAGCCGGTAACCAGGAAGACAGACCAGAATCGGACTTCGTTTGTGCTCGGTGTGGGATGGACTGCCACTCTCGGATTGGCCTCATCAGTCACACCAGACGCTGCACCAGGATTGACAACTAGGGCGCAACTCCATAGTCTCCCGAGACTGAAGGATGCCTACTATGATATATATGTCGTACTTAGTAGCCTGAACGCACTTCTCAGCCTACTATGCAAGGCCCAATTTGCCTAATAAGCCAAGTTTTCATGAATTAATTGTTTTTCGAAAACCTAACCTAACTAACCTAACTTTTTCGGCTACCTAACCAAACCTAACCTATAAAGATAGGTTAGGTTAGGTTAGGTAAGGTTGGTTAGGTTCGGTCATATATCTACGTTAATTTTAACTCCAATAAAAAAAAATTGACCTCATACATAATGAAATGGGTAGCTTTATCATTTCATAAGAAAAAAATTAGAGAAAATATATTAATTCAGGAAAACTTGGCTTATTAGGCAAATCGGGCCTTGCATAGTAGGCTGAAAAGTGCATTCGGGCTACTAGGTACGACATATATATATATATATATATATATATATATATATATATATATATATATATATATATATATATATATATATATATATATATATATATATATATATATATATAGGTTCGTGGGGAAAATGGGCATTGAAGTTCCTGAAGGAATTGGGGGACAAATTGATCAGCGATACAAAAGACCAGAGAGCAAAAAGTTTCTTGTTCCAGCGCCTCAGTGTTGCGGTTCAGAGGGGGAAATGCCTGTTGCGTCTTGGGCACTAGTCCAACTTAAGAGGAATATGAAGAAGTGTTTGACTTGTAACAATGATCGAACCCGTTTGTGACATTCATCAATGTGTCCTATTGTCGTGTTTTTCAGGAGGATATATATATATATATATATATATATATATTATTATATATGACCGAAAAAGTAAGATTAATAATTATAACACGAATTTTCTCGATCTTTCGTACATTTCTTCTCACTGTTGGTGGTAATTCAAAAATCAATTCTCCAAAAATCATTTTTATTTCTAGTCTGACGCGACACTTGAGCGCGTTTCGTAAGACTTATTACATTTTGAAAGACTTTAGTTTACACATACACAACTGAATAAAACTTACACATCTCCGATTTGTTTATATCTACATTTGAGTGAGGTGGATGGGGTGAGGTGGTATTAATAGGGTATTAACCCACGTACAGACTGGCGAAGCGACTCAACGGCCTGCTGACTCCTTATGTCCCTTGCACCTTCAGCCTGGAGTCTCCAAAGGAATTTGTTGACTTACTGCGGGGCACACGGGCCACAGGGATAAGAGCCTCGTTGGACGTAGAATCACTGTTCACCAACGTACCAGTGGACGAGACAATCGGGATGATAGCCGACAGAGTGTATCGTGATCCAGCCTGTACTCCTCTTGACATACCCGAAAATATTCTAAGGAAACTACTCCAAGCTTGTACTAAAGAGGCACCCTTCTTGAGCCCGGATGGGCACATGTATAAGCAAGTAGATGGGGTCGCCATGGGTTCTCCCCTAGTTGTCCTGTTTGCAAACTTCTACATGAGTACCATCGAGCAAAAAGTCTTAGTCGACATGAACTTGAAACCGGCCATATACTGCAGGTATGTTGACGACATTTTTACACAGGTACCTGATGTCAGACATCTGCAGGAGCTGAAGGAGGTGTTTGAGCAGAGTTCCGTGCTGCGTTTCACTTACGAGATGGAAAAGGATGGGAAGCTGCCCTTTCTAGATGTAACAGTCATGGAAAAGAGCGGAGGTTTCCACACTGCAGTCTACACTAAGGAAACGAACATAGGAATGTGCCTAAATGCCAACAACGACTGCCCAGACAGGTACAAGAGGAGTGTTGTTAACGCATATGTCGACCGTGCTCTCAGCCACAGCTCAAAATGGAAGCAAGTCGACGAAGAACTCTGTAGGGTAAGGCAGGTCCTAGTCAACAAGGCTTCTCCAATGGTTTCGTCGAAGACATCATAAGAAGGAAAGTGAAACGCCATGCAACCTCTGAAGAGACAACTAACACAACACCTGTACCCTGTATTAGACTATTTTACAGGAACTTCTTTTCCACAGCTCATAAAACGGAGGAAAGGGTCCTGAAAGATATTGTTAATAGAAGCGTTATCCCTATAGACAAAAATCAGAGGATACAACTGACGATTTACTATAAAACCAGAAAAACGGCCAGCCTACCCATGAGAAACTCTCCAGACACAAAGCAGAACGCTTTAAAAGAGACCAACGTCGTCTATGCCTTCAAATGCCCTCTTGGGGACTGTAAGCTCCAAAAAACCCAGTATATAAAGACAACAACATCTCTTTCTAGGCGTTTAACGATGCATAAGCAACAGGGCTCCATTAAGGAACATATAATCTCTTCCCACAACCAAACCATCGCCAGAGAAATCCTAGTAAACAACACAGAAATCATCGATAGATACAGCGATAGCAGGCAGCTTGACGTTTGCGAGGCACTACACATTAAAAAGTCAACACCAGCAATCAACAGCCAATTAATGCACAACTATATTCTACCCACCTCAAGACTCCGCTCCAATATAGAAGCATCAAGAAATATGGACCAATAGGCTTTCTACAATCACTTCCATTCAATACCCATTGTTTCGTGTTCTGTCTTGTGTTGATGAAATTAATACCCTATTAATACCACCTAACCCCATCCACCTCACTCAAATGTAGATATAAACAAATCGGAGATGTGTAAGTTCTATTCAGTTGTGTATGTGTAAACTAAAGTCTTTGAAAATGTAATAAGTTTTACGAAACGCGCTCAAGTGTCGCGTCAGACTAGAAATAAAAATGAATTTTGGAGAATTGATTTTTGAATTACCACCAACAGTGAAAAGAAATGTACGAAAGATCGAGAAAATTCGTGTTAGAATTATTAATCTTACTTTTTCGGTCATATTTAATAATATATGTCTACAGGAAAGACTGCTACCCAAATATATATATATATATATATATATATATATATATATATATATATATGCGAACAAGCCTGAATGGTCCCCAGGACAATATGCAACTGAAAACTCACACCCCAGAAGTGACTCGAACCCATACTCCCAGGAGCCACGCAACTGGTATGTACAAGACGCCTTAATCCACTTGACCATCACGACCGGACATAATGAGGTGATAGCCGAGGCTATTTGAACCACCCCACCGCCGGCACTCGGATAGTAATCTTGGGCATAGCATTTTACCAAATCACCTCATTCTTTGGGGCACACGTGAGGAACACAAATGCGAACAAGCCTGAATGGTCCCCAGGACAATATGCAACTGAAAACTCACACCCCAGAAGTGACTCGAACCCATACTCCCAGGAGCCACGCAACTGGTATGTACAAGACGCCTTAATCCACTTGACCATCACGACCGGACATAATGAGGTGATAGCCGAGGCTATTTGAACCACCCCACCGCCGGCACTCGGATAGTAATCTTGGGCATAGCATTTTACCAAATCACCTCATTCTTTGGGGCACACGTGAGGAACACAAATGCGAACAAGCCTGAATGGTCCCCAGGACAATATGCAACTGAAAACTCACACCCCAGAAGTGACTCGAACCCATACTCCCAGGAGCCACGCAACTGGTATGTACAAGACGCCTTAATCCACTTGACCATCACGACCGGACATAATGAGGTGATAGCCGAGGCTATTTGAACCACCCCACCGCCGGCACTCGGATAGTAATCTTGGGCATAGCATTTTACCAAATCACCTCATTCTTTGGGGCACACGTGAGGAACACAAATGCGAACAAGCCTGAATGGTCCCCAGGACAATATGCAACTGAAAACTCACACCCCAGAAGTGACTCGAACCCATACTCCCAGGAGCCACGCAACTGGTATGTACAAGACGCCTTAATCCACTTGACCATCACGACCGGACATAATGAGGTGATAGCCGAGGCTATTTGAACCACCCCACCGCCGGCACTCGGATAGTAATCTTGGGCATAGCATTTTACCAAATCACCTCATTCTTTGGGGCACACGTGAGGAACACAAATGCGAACAAGCCTGAATGGTCCCCAGGACAATATGCAACTGAAAACTCACACCCCAGAAGTGACTCGAACCCATACTCCCAGGAGCCACGCAACTGGTATGTACAAGACGCCTTAATCCACTTGACCATCACGACCGGACATAATGAGGTGATAGCCGAGGCTATTTGAACCACCCCACCGCCGGCACTCGGATAGTAATCTTGGGCATAGCATTTTACCAAATCACCTCATTCTTTGGGGCACACGTGAGGAACACAAATGCGAACAAGCCTGAATGGTCCCCAGGACAATATGCAACTGAAAACTCACACCCCAGAAGTGACTCGAACCCATACTCCCAGGAGCCACGCAACTGGTATGTACAAGACGCCTTAATCCACTTGACCATCACGACCGGACATAATGAGGTGATAGCCGAGGCTATTTGAACCACCCCACCGCCGGCACTCGGATAGTAATCTTGGGCATAGCATTTTACCAAATCACCTCATTCTTTGGGGCACACGTGAGGAACACAAATGCGAACAAGCCTGAATGGTCCCCAGGACAATATGCAACTGAAAACTCACACCCCAGAAGTGACTCGAACCCATACTCCCAGGAGCCACGCAACTGGTATGTACAAGACGCCTTAATCCACTTGACCATCACGACCGGACATAATGAGGTGATAGCCGAGGCTATTTGAACCACCCCACCGCCGGCACTCGGATAGTAATCTTGGGCATAGCATTTTACCAAATCACCTCATTCTTTGGGGCACACGTGAGGAACACAAATGCGAACAAGCCTGAATGGTCCCCAGGACAATATGCAACTGAAAACTCACACCCCAGAAGTGACTCGAACCCATACTCCCAGGAGCCACGCAACTGGTATGTACAAGACGCCTTAATCCACTTGACCATCACGACCGGACATAATGAGGTGATAGCCGAGGCTATTTGAACCACCCCACCGCCGGCACTCGGATAGTAATCTTGGGCATAGCATTTTACCAAATCACCTCATTCTTTGGGGCACACGTGAGGAACACAAATGCGAACAAGCCTGAATGGTCCCCAGGACAATATGCAACTGAAAACTCACACCCCAGAAGTGACTCGAACCCATACTCCCAGGAGCCACGCAACTGGTATGTACAAGACGCCTTAATCCACTTGACCATCACGACCGGACATAATGAGGTGATAGCCGAGGCTATTTGAACCACCCCACCGCCGGCACTCGGATAGTAATCTTGGGCATAGCATTTTACCAAATCACCTCATTCTTTGGGGCACACGTGAGGAACACAAATGCGAACAAGCCTGAATGGTCCCCAGGACAATATGCAACTGAAAACTCACACCCCAGAAGTGACTCGAACCCATACTCCCAGGAGCCACGCAACTGGTATGTACAAGACGCCTTAATCCACTTGACCATCACGACCGGACATAATGAGGTGATAGCCGAGGCTATTTGAACCACCCCACCGCCGGCACTCGGATAGTAATCTTGGGCATAGCATTTTACCAAATCACCTCATTCTTTGGGGCACACGTGAGGAACACAAATGCGAACAAGCCTGAATGGTCCCCAGGACAATATGCAACTGAAAACTCACACCCCAGAAGTGACTCGAACCCATACTCCCAGGAGCCACGCAACTGGTATGTACAAGACGCCTTAATCCACTTGACCATCACGACCGGACATAATGAGGTGATAGCCGAGGCTATTTGAACCACCCCACCGCCGGCACTCGGATAGTAATCTTGGGCATAGCATTTTACCAAATCACCTCATTCTTTGGGGCACACGTGAGGAACACAAATGCGAACAAGCCTGAATGGTCCCCAGGACAATATGCAACTGAAAACTCACACCCCAGAAGTGACTCGAACCCATACTCCCAGGAGCCACGCAACTGGTATGTACAAGACGCCTTAATCCACTTGACCATCACGACCGGACATAATGAGGTGATAGCCGAGGCTATTTGAACCACCCCACCGCCGGCACTCGGATAGTAATCTTGGGCATAGCATTTTACCAAATCACCTCATTCTTTGGGGCACACGTGAGGAACACAAATGCGAACAAGCCTGAATGGTCCCCAGGACAATATGCAACTGAAAACTCACACCCCAGAAGTGACTCGAACCCATACTCCCAGGAGCCACGCAACTGGTATGTACAAGACGCCTTAATCCACTTGACCATCACGACCGGACATAATGAGGTGATAGCCGAGGCTATTTGAACCACCCCACCGCCGGCACTCGGATAGTAATCTTGGGCATAGCATTTTACCAAATCACCTCATTCTTTGGGGCACACGTGAGGAACACAAATGCGAACAAGCCTGAATGGTCCCCAGGACAATATGCAACTGAAAACTCACACCCCAGAAGTGACTCGAACCCATACTCCCAGGAGCCACGCAACTGGTATGTACAAGACGCCTTAATCCACTTGACCATCACGACCGGACATAATGAGGTGATAGCCGAGGCTATTTGAACCACCCCACCGCCGGCACTCGGATAGTAATCTTGGGCATAGCATTTTACCAAATCACCTCATTCTTTGGGGCACACGTGAGGAACACAAATGCGAACAAGCCTGAATGGTCCCCAGGACAATATGCAACTGAAAACTCACACCCCAGAAGTGACTCGAACCCATACTCCCAGGAGCCACGCAACTGGTATGTACAAGACGCCTTAATCCACTTGACCATCACGACCGGACATAATGAGGTGATAGCCGAGGCTATTTGAACCACCCCACCGCCGGCACTCGGATAGTAATCTTGGGCATAGCATTTTACCAAATCACCTCATTCTTTGGGGCACACGTGAGGAACACAAATGCGAACAAGCCTGAATGGTCCCCAGGACAATATGCAACTGAAAACTCACACCCCAGAAGTGACTCGAACCCATACTCCCAGGAGCCACGCAACTGGTATGTACAAGACGCCTTAATCCACTTGACCATCACGACCGGACATAATGAGGTGATAGCCGAGGCTATTTGAACCACCCCACCGCCGGCACTCGGATAGTAATCTTGGGCATAGCATTTTACCAAATCACCTCATTCTTTGGGGCACACGTGAGGAACACAAATGCGAACAAGCCTGAATGGTCCCCAGGACAATATGCAACTGAAAACAAGGTGATAGCCTCGGCTATCACCTCATTATGTCCGGTCGTGATGGTCAAGTGGATTAAGGCGTCTTGTACATACCAGTTGCGTGGCTCCTGGGAGTATGGGTTCGAGTCACTTCTGGGGTGTGAGTTTTCAGTTGCATATTGTCCTGGGGACCATTCAGGCTTGTTCGCATTTGTGTTCCTCACGTGTGCCCCAAAGAATGAGGTGATTTGGTAAAATGCTATGCCCAAGATTACTATCCGAGTGCCGGCGGTGGGGTGGTTCAAATAGCCTCGGCTATCACCTCATTATGTCCGGTCGTGATGGTCAAGTGGATTAAGGCGTCTTGTACATACCAGTTGCGTGGCTCCTGGGAGTATGGGTTCGAGTCACTTCTGGGGTGTGAGTTTTCAGTTGCATATTGTCCTGGGGACCATTCAGGCTTGTTCGCATTTGTGTTCCTCACGTGTGCCCCAAAGAATGAGGTGATTTGGTAAAATGCTATGCCCAAGATTACTATCCGAGTGCCGGCGGTGGGGTGGTTCAAATAGCCTCGGCTATCACCTCATTATATCCGGTCGTGATGGTCAAGTGGATTAAGGCGTCTTGTACATACCAGTTGCGTGGCTCCTGGGAGTATGGGTTCGAGTCACTTCTGGGGTGTGAGTTTTCAGTTGCATATTGTCCTGGGGACCATTCAGGCTTGTTCGCATTTGTGTTCCTCACGTGTGCCCCAAAGAATGAGGTGATTTGGTAAAATGCTATGCCCAAGATTACTATCCGAGTGCCGGCGGTGGGGTGGTTCAAATAGCCTCGGCTATCACCTCATTATGTCCGGTCGTGATGGTCAAGTGGATTAAGGCGTCTTGTACATACCAGTTGCGTGGCTCCTGGGAGTATGGGTTCGAGTCACTTCTGGGGTGTGAGTTTTCAGTTGCATATTGTCCTGGGGACCATTCAGGCTTGTTCGCATTTGTGTTCCTCACGTGTGCCCCAAAGAATGAGGTGATTTGGTAAAATGCTATGCCCAAGATTACTATCCGAGTGCCGGCGGTGGGGTGGTTCAAATAGCCTCGGCTATCACCTCATTATGTCCGGTCGTGATGGTCAAGTGGATTAAGGCGTCTTGTACATACCAGTTGCGTGGCTCCTGGGAGTATGGGTTCGAGTCACTTCTGGGGTGTGAGTTTTCAGTTGCATATTGTCCTGGGGACCATTCAGGCTTGTTCGCATTTGTGTTCCTCACGTGTGCCCCAAAGAATGAGGTGATTTGGTAAAATGCTATGCCCAAGATTACTATCCGAGTGCCGGCGGTGGGGTGGTTCAAATAGCCTCGGCTATCACCTCATTATGTCCGGTCGTGATGGTCAAGTGGATTAAGGCGTCTTGTACATACCAGTTGCGTGGCTCCTGGGAGTATGGGTTCGAGTCACTTCTGGGGTGTGAGTTTTCAGTTGCATATTGTCCTGGGGACCATTCAGGCTTGTTCGCATTTGTGTTCCTCACGTGTGCCCCAAAGAATGAGGTGATTTGGTAAAATGCTATGCCCAAGATTACTATCCGAGTGCCGGCGGTGGGGTGGTTCAAATCGCCTCGGCTATCACCTCATTATGTCCGGTCGTGATGGTCAAGTGGATTAAGGCGTCTTGTACATACCAGTTGCGTGGCTCCTGGGAGTATGGGTTCGAGTCACTTCTGGGGTGTGAGTTTTCAGTTATATATATATATATATATATATATATATATATATATATATATATATATATATATATATATATATATATATATATGTCGTACCTAGTAGCCAGAATGCACTTCTCAGCCTACTATGCAAGGCCCAATTTGCCTAATAAGCCAAGTTTTCATGAATTAATATATTTTCTCTAATTTTTTTCTTATGAAATGATAGAGCTACCCATTTCATTATGTATGAGGTCAATTTTTTTTTATTGGAGTTAAAATTAACGTAGATATATGACCGAACCTAACCAACCCTACCTAACCTAACCTAACCTATCTTTATAGGTTAGGTTAGGTTAGGTAGCCGAAAAAGTTAGGTTAGGTTAGGTTAGGTAGGTTAGGTAGTCGAAAAACAATTATTTCAAGAAAACTTGGCTTATTAGGCAAATCGGGCCTTGCATAGTAGGCTGAGAAGTGCGTTCTGGCTATTAGGTACGACATATATATATATATATATATATATATATATATATATATATATATATATATATATATATATATATATATATATATATTTATATATATATATATATTTTAATGGAAGGGAGTACCACCTCTAGCTGGAAGAAGGGGGACCCATAGCCTCGGAGGAAGCCACACATAACGCATTAGAGGGAATGTTTAGATCCCCTCCAATACAGTTTCTGTGTGCTTTTCTCTCACCATTCACTACCTTTTTTATTTTTTGTGCTTTATTATGTATTTGATGGTTACAAGATATACATGGGTTGATACAAAATTAATAATAATACAAATTATATATATATATATATATATGTATATATATATATATATATATATATATATATATATATATATATATATATATATATATATATTAGTAAATTTTGGTAGCAGTCTTTCCTGTAGACATATATTATTAAATATGACCGAATTATTATTAAATATTCGGTCATATTTAATAATTATACATATACATATGTATATGTATGTGTATGTATATGTATGATACATATATATATATATATATATATATATATATATATATATATATATATATATATATATATATATATATATATATATATATATATATATGTATATATATATATAACTGAAAACTCACACCCCAGAAGTGACTCGAACCCATACTCCCAGGAGCCACGCAACTGGTATGTACAAGACGCCTTAATCCACTTGACCAACACGACCGGACATAATGAGGTGATAGCCGAGGCTATTTGAACCACCCCACCGCCGGCACTCGGATAGTAATCTTGGGCATAGCATTTTACCAAATCACCTCATTCTTTGGGGCACACGTGAGGAACACAAATGCGAACAAGCCTGAATGGTCCCCAGGACAATATGCAACTGAAAACTCACACCCCAGAAGTGACTCGAACCCATACTCCCAGAGCCACGCAACTGGTATGTACAAGACGCCTTAATCCACTTGACCAACATGACTGGACATAATGAGGTGATAGCCGAGGCTATTTGAACCACCCCACCGCCGGCACTCGGATAGTAATCTTGGGCATAGCATTTTACCAAATCACCTCATTCTTTGGGGCACACGTGAGGAACACAAATGCGAACAAGCCTGAATGGTCCCCAGGACAATATGCAACTGAAAACTCACACCCCAGAAGTGACTCGAACCCATACTCCCAGGAGCCACGCAACTGGTATGTACAAGACGCCTTAATCCACTTGACCAACACGACCGGACATAATGAGGTGATAGCCGAGGCTATTTGAACCACCCCACCGCCGGCACTCGGATAGTAATCTTGGGCATAGCATTTTACCAAATCACCTCATTCTTTGGGGCACTCGTGAGGAACACAAATGCGAACAAGCCTGAATGGTCCCCAGGACAATATGCAACTGAAAACTCACACCCCAGAAGTGACTCGAACCCATACTCCCAGAGCCACGCAACTGGTATGTACAAGACACCTTAATCCACTTGACCAACATGACTGGACATAATGAGGTGATAGCCGAGGCTATTTGAACCACCCCACCGCCGGCACTCGGATAGTAATCTTGGGCATAGCATTTTACCAAATCACCTCATTCTTTGGGGCACACGTGAGGAACACAAATGCGAACAAGCCTGAATGGTCCCCAGGACAATATGCAACTGAAAACTCACACCCCAGAAGTGACTCGAACCCATACTCCCAGGAGCCACGCAACTGGTATGTACAAGACGCCTTAATCCACTTGACCAACACGACCGGACATAATGAGGTGATAGCCGAGGCTATTTGAACCACCCCACCGCCGGCACTCGGATAGTAATCTTGGGCATAGCATTTTACCAAATCACCTCATTCTTTGGGGCACACGTGAGGAACACAAATGCGAACAAGCCTGAATGGTCCCCAGGACAATATGCAACTGAAAACTCACACCCCAGAAGTGACTCGAACCCATACTCCCAGAGCCACGCAACTGGTATGTACAAGACGCCTTAATCCACTTGACCAACATGACTGGACATAATGAGGTGATAGCCGAGGCTATTTGAACCACCCCACCGCCGGCACTCGGATAGTAATCTTGGGCATAGCATTTTACCAAATCACCTCATTCTTTGGGGCACACGTGAGGAACACAAATGCGAACAAGCCTGAATGGTCCCCAGGACATTATGCAACTGAAAACTCACACCCCAGAAGTGACTCGAACCCATACTCCCAGGAGCCACGCAACTGGTATGTACAAGACGCCTTAATCCACTTGACCAACACGACCGGACATAATGAGGTGATAGCCGAGGCTATTTGAACCACCCCACCGCCGGCACTCGGATAGTAATCTTGGGCATAGCATTTTACCAAATCACCTCATTCTTTGGGGCACACGTGAGGAACACAAATGCGAACAAGCCTGAATGGTCCCCAGGACAATATGCAACTGAAAACTCACACCCCAGAAGTGACTCGAACCCATACTCCCAGGAGCCACGCAACTGGTATGTACAAGACGCCTTAATCCACTTGACCAACACGACCGGACATAATGAGGTGATAGCCGAGGCTATTTGAACCACCCCACCGCCGGCACTCGGATAGTAATCTTGGGCATAGCATTTTACCAAATCACCTCATTCTTTGGGGCACACGTGAGGAACACAAATGCGAACAAGCCTGAATGGTCCCCAGGACAATATGCAACTGAAAACTCACACCCCAGAAGTGACTCGAACCCATACTCCCAGGAGCCACGCAACTGGTATGTACAAGACGCCTTAATCCACTTGACCAACACGACCGGACATAATGAGGTGATAGCCGAGGCTATTTGAACCACCCCACCGCCGGCACTCGGATAGTAATCTTGGGCATAGCATTTTACCAAATCACCTCATTCTTTGGGGCACACGTGAGGAACACAAATGCGAACAAGCCTGAATGGTCCCCAGGACAATATGCAACTGAAAACTCACACCCCAGAAGTGACTCGAACCCATACTCCCAGGAGCCACGCAACTGGTATGTACAAGACGCCTTAATCCACTTGACCAACACGACCGGACTATCTGAGTGCCGGCGGTGGGGTGGTTCAAATAGCCTCGGCTATCACCTCATTATGTCTGGTCGTGTTGGTCAAGTGGATTAAGGCGTCTTGTACATACCAGTTGCGTGGCTCCTGGGAGTATGGGTTCGAGTCACTTCTGGGGTGTGAGTTTTCAGTTGCATATTGTCCTGGGGACCATTCAGGCTTGTTCGCATATATATATATATATATATATATATATATATATATATATATATATATATATATATATATATATATATATATTGTTATGATCTCAGCCTGCAGGAGAAACGAGTCTCCCTCTTTGAGAGTTATTCAGCAAGCCTGACCTAACCAGAAGGTCTAAGAAATATAGAGGTGGTAACACATATGTAAAATAGTTGCTTGGATATGTATAACAATTTAAGATTATGGGCAATGAAGAAGAAAATAGATAAATGACTGGCTAGGAGATGTGGATATTTTGCTGGAGGCGTGAGGCTCGCTTCTGGAGGGGCTTTGACTTCACTTGAGTGCCAGACATCGCAGGGGAAAGCCGCGCTCCGTTGAGCTCCCGTCAGAAGGGAACCCCTAGTGATATATCTCGAAGAGAAGAGAAGTATGCAGATGTGCCAGCTGTAGAATCGAGCTGGGAATGTTGTGGTCTCAAGTCCTGGTCGACGAGCAGATATTAAATCGCCCAGAGGCATTATTGTGGGCCGTGGAAGCACCCTGACCAAGCTCTGTCAGAGGGATAGCGCCCTCGACCAGATAATCTGTGGTAAGCACGATATACACCAGTTCATAGTGATTGCTTGTAGTTGGTGGTGTGCCCAGCGACAGTATCGATGTTTATTTATAAGTTAGACATGTTTTAATAAGGCAGAAAGCCTGAAATAAGAGAGTGGAGAGGGAGGAACACGGAGCGACGTCCGTCCCCTCTGAGCGCTGGCAGACAACTGAGGGAGCCCGGCTCCTGACGGCGAAGGACCCTCCCAGCGTGAGTGAGGACCGCCGCCAGGCGAGGTGGAGTATGGACCCGCCCAAAACGGGGGAGTCCACTCTCACTGTATGTAGAGGACAGATAGAGGTTTGAGGCAAACATATTGTGTGATCATTTTTGTTTGTGTGTTAAAGGGGAAACATTTTATTGGAGTGTCGATGGGTTGCAGGTTTGTCTTTGGGGAAGAAGTTGCTGAGAACTTCGAAGCCAGCACAGATGAAGTAATTGATGAGACTCCATGGTAGTGGAGCAGAGGACCTCGAGCTATGAGGAGAAGCAGCGAAGAGGAGTGTCACGTGCTTCTGTAGAGGTGGTGAAGCACCATAGTTGCTCGAGGAAACTTCATGGTGCAGCAGCCAAGAGAGCTGTGGAGGACCCTAGCAGAAGGGTGAAGCACCGTAGTTGCTCAAGGAAACTTCATGATAGCAGCCTGGAGGAGCTGCAGAGGATCCTGGTAGTGAAGCCCGGAAGAACCTAAAGATATCAGGGTAGTGAACTTCCAGAGGTGGAAGGGAAGTTCTGGTGGATTACTTGTAGGGAGTTGATAGTGTTTGGTTGTCATTAGCGTGCAAGACGCAGTGAGAGGTGAGTGATTGTTGGCATTCTTATGTCAAGGAGTGTTTTATACTGAAGTTTAGAGTTACAGTCGTAGGCTGGATTACCTACAGATGTATGCGTTCTAGGACTGATAGGGTGATCGATTGATCATTGCAGTGTAGCAAGGAACATTTATGCTGATATATGTTATTGCATTCAAATGCTGATTTTCTTTGTACACATTTATAGATACATATATATATTTTCTTGCTGATGGTACAACAGTGTATGTAGACTTGATCAACTTGAGGAGGTTGATAGTATCAGGTGGTGAACCAGGAGATAGGATACCATTTGATAAGCTGATGATAGAGTTCTGTTGGTGTTGGAGTACAACCTGATTGTAATAGTATAGAGTATAGGATTCATTATTATTATGTGTGTGTATGTATTGTGTATGTGCTTTGTCCGGTATATGTATTCCAATTTGCTGGTGTTTGCCCTTGTCCTAGTGAGGCTTCCCATGAAATAGTACAGAAGAAGAGAGAGAGAGAGAGAGAGAGAAAAAGAATCAAGAACCACTGCTGTGGACAGGGTAGAAGGTAATACTAGTAAGTCATAGGGGATTGAGGAGATCATATCTCATAAGGAGAGAGTGGAAAGTCACAGCGGCTCGAGTGGGTGTTGTGGTGTTTGTGTGTTACTGAGGAAGTCTTGGTTGTAGGGTTGATGTAAAGTCATGACTTGGTTACTGACTTTAATACTTAATATGATTACATGACTAGTAGCTACCAAGCTTGGCGGGCGTCCTGTACGCTCTATTGTTTACCTTCTCTCTCTCTCTGGCGTCTCAGCCGCCGCACATAGAAAACGGATGGTACCATTTTCTGTGAACAAGACATCCCTCCTTTTCTTTAAAAAGAATGAATACAGGATGTCTACCATGCTTGTAGCACAAAGCAAAGTTACTGACACAAAGTAAGTTATTACCATATCAAGAGATACTGCATACATTTAACATTAATTAAGCACACAAAGAATTTAAACAACTTAATCTTTTCCACAAAGGATTTCAATGTTAAAAATACATATGCAATGTTAAACAAACATGAAAGAAACTGTACTACAAAGTTACAAAATATTGAATGAGATATCTGCATTATTCAAACAATATTAAATTTAGTTTAGCATAATAAGTAAATACTTTTCATTACATAGGAACACAATTAATCATCAAATCGTGTAGGGCGTTTAACATGACGTTTAGGACGAGAGTCCTTAAATGCAATAACATCCCTTGATGAATTGTTTGTCGGGTTACAACTATTTTTTTCTTTTTCTTTTGCACGACTTTGCACTTCATCATTTTCTACACTAGTTGGAATCACTTTGAAATAAGCCATATTACGTGTTATACTATGATCTCTATTACTAGCTGTTACCATAGTTCCTTTTACACTAATCACTTTATATGGTTTTGTATCATACGGCATATCTAACTTTCCCTCTTTTTTCTTTTTAACGAGAACAGTGTCACCAACCTTTATGAACTGTTCCTTTGTACGTTGATCATGAGCAATTTTCATTTTGCCCTTGGCTAGTGCATCCTTCTGAGCGAGACGTTTATCCGTTACCTCGGCTGGCATGACGGGTAGTGCGATTCTCATAGGACGTCCAAATAAAAGTTCACCAGGTGACTTGCCCAGTGTTCCATGCGGTGTTGCACGGTAGTTCCTGAGAAAAGCATACATAGCTTGTTTCCAGGATCGTCCTTCGGCATGAGCACAGCGTACCGCTTTCATGAGAGGTTGCATGAATCTCTCAACTTCTCCATTTGCTTGGGGATGTAGTGGCATCACACGGCGGTGTTTGAATCCAATATGCTCAGCAAAGTTGACAAAGACTTGTCCATTGAATGGCGGTCCATTGTCCGTCTTGACAACTTCAGGAATGCCAAAGTTTGAAAAGATCTTGTCGAGTTTCGGGATGACAGCCTTTGCAGATGTGGAATTGATGATTTCTACTTCTGGATAACGTGAGTGATCATCAATGACTACCATCAAGTACTCTCCAGTTGGTAGTGGTCCGCAGAAGTCCATTGATACTTCCGTCCATGGTGCAGCAGGTAGTGGTGAAGGTTGTAGAGGTGTTGGTCTTGAAGTATCCACTGCAGCTTGGCAAGGGACACAGGCATCATGCATATCCTTTGCTTGACGATCAATGCCAGGAAACCACACCTTTTCTCGTAGCAGCTGTTTCGTCCTAACAAGACCTTGGTGTCCTTGATGTGCAAGCTTCAGAGCACGTTGCTGGAGAACAGCTGGAATCACGATACGAGTACCTCGCAGCACAGTGTCGCGTTGTTGCGTAACACTTAATTCTGTCTGGATGCGTTCAAGTGCTTTGAATGCATCTTGGTCAACTCCTGAGGGTGGGATGCGTGGAAACTTTTTCTTAGTCAATGCATCCACTGTTGCTTGCAGAGTTGGGTCCTCTAGGGTTGCAGTACGGATTTCATCAAGAGTGAGAGCCTTAGGGACTGCATCACAGGTTACAGAGTGTACATATTCCTCGGCAACTTGCTGATGCTTGGTGATGGTGAAACTGTTGGCAGGATGTCGACTGATGTAATCAGCGGGATTGCCTGCACCCGGCTTGTATTTCACCATAAAGTTGTATGGTTGCAGACGAAGAGCCCATCTCTCAATGCGAGCTGGTGGTTTGGACTTTGGATTATTGAAGATGGTCTCCAACGGTTTGTGGTCAGTGACTATCGTGGTGAAGGGTGCACCAAGCAGATACACATTGAAGTGTTCACAGCCCCATACAGGAGCAAGAGCTTCCTTCTCTGTCTGACTGTATCGTTGCTCAACATCTGTGAGAGAACGGCTGGCGTAGGCAATTACTACTCGGGAATCTGGTTGACCAGGTTTGTGTTGGGCTAAAACAGCACCTAAACCAACAGGACTAGCATCCACCGTTAACTCAGTGTCCATTGATGGATCAAAGTATGCAGCAGTCGCATTCTCTACTAGTGCATCTTTCACAGCATCAAATGCATTTTGCTCGATATCGCTCCAGTACCATGATGCATTTTTCTTCAGGAGCTCACGTAGAGGCTTCGTAATGGTAGCAAAATCTGGAATGAAGCGAGAACAGTAGTTTGCCATTCCCAGAAAACTATGTACTTCAATGGACGTTGAAGGAGGTGCAGCATTCTTGATATCTGCAACTTTCTTAGGATCTGGAGACAGACCTTTGTCACTAAGTACATGTCCAAAGAATTCAATTTTATGTTGATTGAACTCACACTTTGCTCGGCTTAGCGTCAAATTCTTTTCTCGTAAGCGTTGCAATGTTGCACGAAGAGCTTTGTCGTGTTCAGCTTGGGTACGGCCATAAACAATGATGTCATCAGACATGTTGTCAGCATTAGGTATGTCTTGCAATACCTGGCTGATGATGTGCTGGAATACCTCGGCAGCACTGTTAATACCAAAACTCAGGCGCTTGTACCTATACAGACCTCGATGTGTCGTAAACGTTGTGATGAAGCGACTCTCATCATCAAGTTCAAGCTGATGATAGCCCTTGTTTAAATCTAACTTGCTGAATACAGTTGCACCATTCAAGCGGCAGATCATATAATCTACAGTGGGTGTAGGATGGCGTTCACGCATTATTGCCTTGTTGGGAACACGCATGTCCACACAAATGCGTATCTCATCTGGATTCTTCAGCTTTGGTGGAGTGACAATTGGGCTTACCCATGGTGTTGGGCCTGTTACTGGTTCAATGATATCTAGTTCTATCAGCCTATCCAGTTCGGCATCGACTTTCTTGCGAGTATGGAATGGTTGTCGGCGATGTGGTTGGGCAACTGGAATTACATCTGGGTTGATATGCAGATGTACTTTGCTATCAGTATAACAACCTATGGATTTAAATCGATCAGAAAATTCAGCAACAATACCATCAACATTGTTTGCAGATTCCACTGCTACAGCATTAGAAAGCTGAAGTAGCCCCAATTTGGTTGAAGTCTTGTAACTGAGTAAAGACTCCTTTGCATTCCTAACAACATGGAATGTAGTAATGAGCATTGCATTCTTTGACTTAATCTCTGCAGTGAAAGTTCCAATCACTGGCAAGGCTACCTTTGAAGCATAGGCAGTGGCTTTGCCATTATAGTTCTCAAGCTTTGGGAACTGTTTTTTAAATTTTTCATAGTGGCACTCAGCAATGGTGTCAATGTTTGATCCAGTGTCAATGAGAACCTTGAGACAAATACCAGCAATGTATACACATGTCTCTGGGTTGTTTGGAAGATCATTCCATTCTGTGATTGCTTGTACTCCAGAAGTATAATCACATTCACTGTCATCTGAGACTGGTTGTAATGAAATGTTGTCTTGTACATTATTAACATTCTGGATATGAGGTGCAATATTGTGTTTACCACCTCGACCCCTATGACCTGATCCTCGTACAGTGCTTTTATTCATTGACTGTGGTTTCTTTAGTGCGGAACGACACATAGCACCAAAATGACCTAGTTTTCCACACTCATAGCACTTCTTACCTTGAGCAGGACAAACATTATCTTGGTGTGGGTAGTCTCCTCCACAATTGTAACATTTATTGTTGACACCCTCTGATGTGGGTCGTTGTGACTGCTTGAGCCTTGTTCCTTGACCCCAGTTGTGACGTGGTTCTCGGCTAAATTTACTGTTAGGTTTGCCATGATATCTTCTTTGATCACGGTGTCCTCCCTGAACCTTACGTACCTCATCACTGTTAGTAACAGTGGCAGAACCGTTATTGGCACTGCACTCCATGACACGAGCATCCATTCGACGAGCAATATCCAGTATCTTGGTAAGAGAACTTTCATCATCAACAAGTTCTAGAGCTCTTCGACGGAGACGTGTAGATGTGCATGTTTCAATTATTTGCTGTTTGATTTCTTTGTCAACATCAGCAAACTCACAATGGGCTGCTAAACCCTGCAGACGTGTGTGGTATTGATCCACAGTTTCATTAGAGAGTTGTTTTGCTCTCCTGAAATGCATAATTTCCATAGCAGTATTTTGCCTTGGTTTGAAATGCTCTGTTAGTTTGGCTTTGGCAGTGTCATAATCTTTGGCACCACCAGTGTCTTTCAGTGTGTCAAAGATGTCACAAACTCTATCACCTGCATAATGAAGTAGAAAGGCACGCTTTCTTTCAGCACTTTTGATGTCAGAAACTATCAACAAATTTTCAAACTTTTTAAGCCATTTGACCCACCTCTGTGACAGGTTTGTCTGGTCACAGTCAGGATCAAATGCAGGAAACTGAGGTATATTTGCCATTTTTACTGAATAAATGTAACTTATCACTTAAATGTTCCTCAGAATATTAAACACTTACTGCACTGTATATGTTAGTCAAGAATTCACTGTAATTACTTTAATTTTGCAAAGCACACAAGCATTTTAATGCAAAAGTTCACAACAGTGCACAATATAGCAGCAACTGACTTCTTACCTAGCCCTTGTGTACATGTGTTGTTCCTACTCACAGCAGCAGCACAGCAGTTGGTACAGCAGCAGTTGGTACAGCAGTTGGTGCAGCAGTTGGTACAGCAGTTGGTACAGCAGTCAGTTCAGTGTGATGAATTTTGTAGCACGAAGCGTCGTTTCGTAACCAAAACATCAGGTTTTGTACACATCAATGCGTCGTTTCGTACACAACGTCGGCAGATTCCTCAGTACACAGTTTCTTCAGCACAGCTTGGGTAGCACACAGCTTGGGTAGCACACAGCATTGGTTAGCACACAGCATCGTTTAGCACACAGCATTGGTTAGCACACAGCATCGGTTAGCATACAGCATCGGGTATGGCGCTCACAGCTTCTCTTCCTCCTCCAGGCAGCAAGCTTCTCCCTTGTGTTTGAAACTGAACAAATACCTGCGTTCACAGTTCATCCTCGTCGCCAATGTGGTGTTTGTGTGTTACTGAGGAAGCCTTGGTTGTAGGGTTGATGTAAAGTCATGACTTGGTTACTGACTTTAATACTTAATATGATTACATGACTAGTAGCTACCAAGCTTGGCGGGCGTCCTGTACGCTCTATTGTTTACCTTCTCTCTCTCTCTGGCGTCTCAGCCGCCGCACATAGAAAACGGATGGTACCATTTTCTGTGAACATGACAGGTGTGTGCACGTGACAACGAGGCTAAGTGTTGGAGCCGCATCCCCTAAACGTGTGACATTGAGCCCCTCTCCAAGAGCCAGAAGCGCCAAGGTTGATCTCCTAGTATAAGCAATCTACCGAGTTGTGGGTTAGGTTGTCCATAGAGAAGGATCAACGACGACAACACCAACCAACCCACAGACTATAATAATATATATATATATATATATATATATATATATATATATATATATATATATATATATATATATATATATATATATATATATATATATATGTATTTTGTACCTAGTAGCCAGAACGTCGTACTCGGCCTACTATGCAAGGCCCGATTTGCCTAATAAGCCAAGTTTTCCTGAATGAATATATTTTCTCTATTTTTTTCTTATGAAATGATAAAGCTACCCATTTCATCATGTATGAGGTCAATTTTCTTTTACTGGAGTCAAAATTAATGGAGATATATGACCGAACCTAACCAACCCTACCTAACCTAACCTAACCTATCTTTATAGGTTAGGTTAGGTTAGGTAGCCGAAAAAGTTAGGTTTGGTTAGGTTAGGTAGTCGAAAAAGTTAGGTTTGGTTAGGTTAGGTAGTTCATGAAAACTTGGCATATTAGGCAAATCGGGCCTTGCATAGTAGGCTGAGAAGTGCATTCTGGCTACTAGGTACGACATATATATATATATATATATATATATATATATATATATATATATATATATATATATATGCGAACAAGCCTGAATGGTCCCCAGGACAATATGCAACTGAAAACTCACACCCCAGAAGTGACTCGAACCCATACTCCCAGATGCCACGCAACTGGTATGTACAAGACGCCTTAATCCACTTGACCATCACGACCGGACAAAATGAGGTGACAGCCGAGGCTATTTGAACCACCCCACCGCCGGCACTCGGACAGTAATCTTGGGCATAGCATTTTACCAAATCACCTCATTCTTTGGGGCACACGTGAGGAACACAAATGCGAACAAGCCTGAATGGTCCCCAGGACAATATGCAACTGAAAACTCACACCCCAGAAGTGACTCGAACCCATACTCCCAGATGCCACGCAACTGGTATGTACAAGACGCCTTAATCCACTTGACCATCACGACCGGACAAAATGAGGTGATAGCCGAGGCTATTTGAACCACCCCACCGCCGGCACTCGGATAGTAATCTTGGGCATAGCATTTTACCAAATCACCTCATTCTTTGGGGCACACGTGAGGAACACAAATGCGAACAAGCCTGAATGGTCCCCAGGACAATATGCAACTGAAAACTCACACCCCAGAAGTGACTCGAACCCATACTCCCAGATGCCACGCAACTGGTATGTACAAGACGCCTTAATCCACTTGACCATCACGACCGGACAAAATGAGGTGATAGCCGAGGCTATTTGAACCACCCCACCGCCGGCACTCGGATAGTAATCTTGGGCATAGCATTTTACCAAATCACCTCATTCTTTGGGGCACACGTGAGGAACACAAATGCGAACAAGCCTGAATGGTCCCCAGGACAATATGCAACTGAAAACTCACACCCCAGAAGTGACTCGAACCCATACTCCCAGATGCCACGCAACTGGTATGTACAAGACGCCTTAATCCACTTGACCATCACGACCGGACAAAATGAGGTGATAGCCGAGGCTATTTGAACCACCCCACCGCCGGCACTCGGATAGTAATCTTGGGCATAGCATTTTACCAAATCACCTCATTCTTTGGGGCACACGTGAGGAACACAAATGCGAACAAGCCTGAATGGTCCCCAGGACAATATGCAACTGAAAACTCACACCCCAGAAGTGACTCGAACCCATACTCCCAGATGCCACGCAACTGGTATGTACAAGACGCCTTAATCCACTTGACCATCACGACCGGACAAAATGAGGTGATAGCCGAGGCTATTTGAACCACCCCACCGCCGGCACTCGGATAGTAATCTTGGGCATAGCATTTTACCAAATCACCTCATTCTTTGGGGTGTGAGTTTTCAGTTGCATATTGTCCTGGGGACCATTCAGGCTTGTTCGCATTTGTGTTCCTCACGTGTGCCCCAAAGAATGAGGTGATTTGGTAAAATGCTATGCCCAAGATTACTATCCGAGTGCCGGCGGTGGGGTGGTTCAAATAGCCTCGGCTATCACCTCATTTTGTCCGGTCGTGATGGTCAAGTGGATTAAGGCGTCTTGTACATACCAGTTGCGTGGCATCTGGGAGTATGGGTTCGAGTCACTTCTGGGGTGTGAGTTTTCAGTTGCATATTGTCCTGGGGACCATTCAGGCTTGTTCGCATTTGTGTTCCTCACGTGTGCCCCAAAGAATGACGTGATTTGGAAAAATGCTATGCCCAAGATTACTATCCGAGTGCCGGCGGTGGGGTGGTTCAAATAGCCTCGGCTATCACCTCATTTTGTCCGGTCGTGATGGTCAAGTGGATTAAGGCGTCTTGTACATACCAGTTGTGTGGCATCTGGGAGTATGGGTTCGAGTCACTTCTGGGGTGTGAGTTTTCAGTTGCATATTGTCCTGGGGACCATTCAGGCTTGTTCGCATTTGTGTTCCTCACGTGTGCCCCAAAGAATGAGGTGATTTGGTAAAATGCTATGCCCAAGATTACTATCCGAGTGCCGGCGGTGGGGTGGTTCAAATAGCCTCGGCTATCACCTCATTTTGTCCGGTCGTGATGGTCAAGTGGATTAAGGCGTCTTGTACATACCAGTTGCGTGGCATCTGGGAGTATGGGTTCGAGTCACTTCTGGGGTGTGAGTTTTCAGTTATATATATATATATATATATATATATATATATATATATATATATATATATATATATATATATATATATATATATATATATATATATATGTCGTACCTAGTAGCCAGATTGCACTTCTCAGCCTACAAATCGCAGTGTGATTCTTTCCCGAGTTTCGGACCAGGAACTCGGCAGTCATACTATAGAATTGAGCCTATGAAGTATGATCATATATGTATATATATATATATATATATATATATATATATATATATATATATATATATATATATATATATATATATATATATGTGTGTGTGTGTATATCACGAAAATAAACACGTGATTAAGAATGTGACAATGTCAGACCACGGAGGAAAAATGAAACAGGAATTTCCTTAAGTACTTTCGTATATTAATATATATATATATATATATATATATATATATATATATATATATATATATATATATATATATATATATAAAAGTTTGTGAGGGTACCACCTCTGGTGCCAATGTGGGGACCCATAGCCTCGGAGAAGAAAATAAAAAGTATTCAGAGGAGACCTTGTGGTTTCTCACTGAACACTAATATTATCTTCTCCTACCACCCCCATTCTTTTGTATGTACACATATATATTTACTTTATTTGATCTTTGTTACAAAAAAAGGAGTTACATATGGGTTACCAAGATGGTTATCATAGGTTGTCGAGTTCCTCCAGCTCCTCAGATGGCGGGCAGGAACCCTGGATGCAGTGCGCATTTCCCCTCTGTATCGCCACACTGAGGCGCTGGAAAAGAAAGCTTGCAGCTCTTGGGTCCCTTGTTGTTTCAATGAGCCTTGAACCCAGTTCCTTCAAAAAACTGGTAGCACTTTTACCCCAGGCGCCGAGTGTCTCAGAAGCAATGCGGGACAAAATTGTAGTGGTGATCCAGTTCTCCATACTTACGGGATTTGGCTGCTTCCCTGTGGGTGGCAGCGCCACCTGGTTGTGCAACACTGAGGTTAATGTAGGTGTTAGCCAGGGTTGATACGCACGTGTAGTCCCATACCAACTGCTTGCCATTCTTCCAGGGGTTCACTGTGATACCATCCGGCCGCCAATAAGAGCATCAGAGTTACCGGGCGTTAGGTAACGGGGCTCTCTTTCAGCTGGGCATCCAGCTGTGGTGAGGCTCCTCTTGATGATGTCGTTAACTTCATTGTGCCTCGAGTGCCATCCCCCTGTGCTTTGGCAGAGTAGGCCATGGTGGCCGTACCTGTCAGCCACCACCTCGCCGCAAATACACCTATATCTGGTGTGGATTGGGGTTATATATATATATATATATATATATATTGGATTGGGATTATATATATATATATATATATATATATATATATATATATATATATATATATATATATATGTCGTACCTAATAGCCAGAACGCACTTCTCAGCCTACTATTCAAGGCCCGATTTGCCTAATAAGCCAAGTTTTCCTGAATTAATGTTTTTTCGTCTACCTAACCTACCTAACCTAACCTAACCTAGCTTTTTTTGGCTACCTAACCTAACCTTACCTATAAATATAGGTTAGGTTAGGTTAGGTAGGGTTGGTTAGGTTCGGTCATATATCTACGTTAATTTTAACTCCAATAAAAAAAAATTGACCTCATACATAGAGAAAAGGGTTGCTTTATCATTTCATAAGAAAAAAATTATAGTAAGTATAATAGTTCAGGAAAACTTGGCTTATTAGGCAAATCGGGCCTTGAATAGTAGGCTGAGAAGTGAGTTCTGGCTACTAGGTACGACATATATATATATATATATATATATATATATATATATATATATATATATATATATATATATATATATAGAGGGGGAGAGGCCTAGGGGACGGACGTGTGGCGGAGGAGCTGCTGCCTTCTCAGCCATTACCCTGAGACATCTTGGCCTCACCGTGAATACACCAAGCAGACGTGGAAGTGGCCAGAAGTGCCTACTGTGTACCATCTATGTGAAAACTTAACAAAACAGGTGGGTTGGCTGTGTGGAGTCATGGAGACTGAAGTGAGGGGCCAGGATGGACCCTGCAGGCCTCCCATAGTGAGGGGAGGTGGGGGGTGAGTGAGGGGTGTTGTGTGGTCAGGAGTGAGAGGTGGGGGTTACGCGTGTGCCAAATAGTGTTTTGTGTTTTTCTTTTTTGAAAGTTTTGTTGAACAAGTTGCGTTGTCAGCGATAATTGGCGCACCATATCTATCATATTGTTAGTACATCACACGTGCAGTGAGTCAGATTACAAGTGTGTGATTTATTCATTATTGTGCAGTGATATAAGGGGGAATTATACCAGTGTTAGTGTCGCCCTGACCCCCGCCCCCACCCAGCGCCCAGGCCGGGAAGTACCTGCTCTCCCCCTCCTACCCACCCCACCACGTCGCCTCCCCACCCACGAGGCCACCTTGCCACCCGCCCATAGAAACCGGGAGGCTCCCATGTGTCTACGCCACCCACCCACCCAATGTATACCCACATATTGTGTAGTGGGTGAATACCCACACTTTGTATAGAGGTGGTATATGCATTACCACTCATCTGAGTAGTAAGTGCCACGGCCAGCTGACTATCCCCCCAGCCTCCAACCGCCGCCCACTCTCCAGACTCCACCTGCCGTCCACCCTCCCGCCCAGCGCCCGCCCAGCGCCCGCCCATGTCGCAGCTCTCAACAGATAGCCAGGCTTCTCCAAGCCAAGATGAGCCATCAAGCAGGGGTAGACAAGGTAGATGTCAGACGTGTGACAGGGTATGCTATATCCGGTTGAGGGACGATATTGTGCGCTTTCATTCCAACAACGGAGCCAGGTGTTTGGGTTCTGGGCGCCCTCCCTGGGAGAACACCAATCAACAGCCCACACCGCCCGTAAGGCAAAACACCTCCCAGACCTTCATTCCCACAGAAAATTTATTAGAAGCTATCAAAGCAACATCGGCCAGAACCTTGCAACACATCCCTAAAGCAGCCCGCCCTCATGCAACAGCCAAATTATCTGCCCTCCTGAGAAAGTCAACGACTCTCCTGGAACGACCCAAGCATGGCACATCCTCCTAATGTTTGGCAACATATGTCTAGCCACCCCTGCAAGGAGAGACAAAACCTTAGCTGCCTCAACCATCAAAGCTATAAATGATTTTCCCAGGGAGGACAACCAGGTGCGCCTTCCCACTCGCGCGAGAAACACCCACGGCAGGAAGAGCAACAGTGGCATATCCGAGACATCAAAAAACAGAACATCAGTCACCAAGAAAATAGAAGAAGGAAACACTATTGGCGCAATACGAGTCATCACCAGTGAGGACTCAATTGCCGACAGAGATGCCGCAACAGCTCAAGCCCTAAGGGAGAAACACCCACCCAGGGCTCCGCGTGAGGACGACATTGTACAAGTGGGGGCTACCGGAGCAGAACCTCTCTGGGTGGCTGAATCTGTGGTCCATAAAGCAGCCATGTCCTTCCCTACAGGATCAGCAGGTGGGTTCACAGGACTAAATCCACACCACCTCAAGCAAATGCTCAACCCTGCACTGGGTGACACTGCAAAGAACCTCTTGGTGGAACTAACCAGATTCACCAACACATGTCTAGCTGGCAACATACCAGCATCCATAAGACCTATCTTTTTTGGAGCATCTCTCTGTGCTCTAAAGAAAAAGGATGGAGGGATCAGGCCAATAGCTGTGGGCAATTCTCTCCGGCGTCTCGTCGCAAAGGCAGCTGCAAGAACAGTTAGTGATGCAGCGGCCAACATGCTGAAGCCAAAACAGTTCGGGTTTGGCATTCCACAAGGGTGTGAGGCGGCAGCCCATGCAGCTCGAGCCTTCATCGCCAACATCACAGACGAAAAGGCCTTTATCAAGCTAGATTTCAAAAATGCCTTCAATTTGGTGCGGAGGGATGCTGTACTCTGTGCGGTTCATAGTCATTTCCCATCCCTCTACCCTTTTGTACATTCATGCTACAGTATGGATCATAAGCTACTTTTTGGCGAACATGAAATTGACTCTCGAGAAGGCGTCCAACAGGGTGACCCCCTTGCTCCTCTCCTTTTCTGCTTAGTCATCAAACAAGTCACAGAGGTCCTGTCCAGCGAGCTTAAAATCTGGTTCTTGGATGATGGTACCCAAGCTGGTTCCCAAGACTCCCTCCTGGAGGACATCAGAAAAATCCAGGAGCAAGGTGCAGTTTTAGGCCTCACCCTGAACCCTTCTAAATGTGAAATAATATGTTCCAACCAGGGCATCGTAGAGAGAATAGAGGGTCTTCTGCCAAATATCCATAAAACTAAACCTGAAGACAGCACACTCCTAGGAGCTCCCCTGGGGTTGAAAGCCATCGATGAGGTCCTTGATAAGAAAATCGCCGACCTTAAGAGGATGGATGGGAGGATTGAGGATATTGATGCTCATGATGCACTCTACCTCATCACCAGATGTCTGTCCCTCCCCAGGTTAACCTACTTTCTGAGGTGTTCACCATCTTGCAGTAGCCAAAAACTAAGTGAGTATGACCGGTTACTGAAATCAATGCTAGAAAAAGCCCTTAACCTCTCTCTCGATGACCTACAGTGGAAACAAGCCTCTCTTCCCGTAAGACATGGGGGCCTCGGAGTTCGAACAGCAACGCAAATCGCTGTTCCAGCCTTCCTGTCCTCCTTATCAGCATCCGACGACCTTGTGAAGGAAATCCTACCTGCCCACTTACATCAGCTGGCAGGTGTACATGATCCCAATTTTACACGCTGTGCCACAGAGTGGGCCACTCGTGCAGGCCAATCACCTCAACCACCATCCCCAAAAGCCCACAAGCAATCCAGCTGGGATGGCCCCATTGTAGACCAAGTTGCTGCAGAGTGCCTGGGTGCTGCAAGAACACAACAAGACATTGCTCGCCTCACAGCAGTAGCAGCACCACATGCAGGGGATTTCCTGTTAGCAACCCCAATGTTGGTAACTGGCACGCGTCTCACACCACAAGCCCTCCGAATTGCTGTGGCCCTCCGCCTTGCTGCCCCAATCCACACCTGATATAGGTGTATTTGCGGTGAGGTGGTGGCTGACAGGTATGGCCACCATGGCCTACTCTGCCAAAGCACAAGGGGATGGCACTCGAGGCACAGTGAAGTTAACGACATCATCAAGAGGAGCCTCATCACAGCTGGATGCTGTGGGACATTTGGGGCTTGACTCTATTTATTTAAATATTAATGTAATGAAATTCTATTACGAAAGACCACCCGCTTTTATAGTAAAGAGGGAAACTAATAAAACATGATCATTAGAAAATTCCTAGATGAACCAGTAACTATGGATAAATACTAGAGAATATGATCACTTATATAAATTAATGGGCTGTATAATTTAACTGAATCAAAGCCTCAAACACCTACATTGGGGGGTTATTACTGGAACTTCATATATGTCCAGGAACTAATGTGGTTCGTGCACCAGTCCATTATGCAATAATCTAATACTATGACCAAATATAGAATCATTATATTTATCACCAATAAGAACATAGATTATAACATGGGAAATTAATAATTATAATAAACACATGTCAATCCAAAGAAAACAGTGCTCTGCATGAATAATACTACAGATAATGGAATTTAAGGAATACGGAAAGGGTCTTAGCTTGAAGACGATTTCCAAGAAGTCGGTTACGACTCATCCTCGGAATCTCCTGGACTCATCATGGAACACTGGGAGATGATTAACACGGGAAATGGCAGCTCGGAGAATTCTTCACACACGCTGTAAATCAAATTATATTCAGTAGCAACAGATTAAGCTGCTTGACATCTATGTTCAAGAAAATTAAATTAAATAAAAAGGTAAATAAAAACCTGTAGTTTTTTATAGTCGCTCTGCGTAACGACAAGCTACCCAGCTATAACCCCCTCCTAGATGATGCATCAAATGGGAATAAAGGTACTTAGCTAATAGGGCACTGTGTAAGTTAAGGCTTGCCGAAGTTCGCGTCCTAGGTTCAGGCGTCGTTGTAACGAACACGTGGTGGCGAGCCTAGCCTAGATGTTGACGCGCTTCACTGGCCGGTCACGTTGGGCTACACGAAACCAAATTTAACAGGTTCCTGGCTGAATGTCAAATTAAATCTCTTGACAATTCAACACGTTGTGTAAAGTGACACTGACACCAGCTAAGTTATTGTCTGCAAAGGTTCTTCACACCTCACAGTGGCGACTTTCATCTGGAGCTCTTGGTGGCGTCTACCCTGGTGGCTTGGGTAATGGCGTCTCTCTCTGAGCGCGTCGCCTCGTGTACTCGCGTCTCCTCTGCCCCGCGTCCCGCGTTTGATACACAAATTATTTACTACGAATATTATCATTTCTCGCAGTTGTGATTGAAATGCTCGGATAAGGACGGGTTTATTATTCAGAGGAGTTAAATATTATTATTTGCCCGTTTTACGATGGTAAACAAGCAATGGAAATGAATTAAAGTCTCTCCAGGGCATTCACGCGTGACGTTAAATTTATTACCAGATAACAGTTATAACTATAAACGCTCTATTTGGCATTAGTTGGGGATCAGTTTATCTGTAAATAATTATCACACAGAACACCGTTGTTATATAGAGAATCAAATTCAATTCTCAGACACACTGGATATAGTTGTGTTTATTATAATGGAATCTGACGCAATACTGGCGTCTGGTGACGTAAGAATTCTAGCCTTATTGTACAGATGTAATTATTAGTACATGTGAACTCTACATTTGGTTAATTTTAATTACTACAATGATTAGTAGGTTTAGTAATAATTAATAATAATACAACAGTGTTGTATTAGTGTTGGAAATTTCCAACATAACTCCAGGGGAAATTTATCGGGTCGCAGTGTAATGTGGAGTACTGACACACCTATCCCGAAGTTGGTATTAATATTAGTAAGTTAGTATGTTAGTACACACATAACGAATGTCCCGTATTTGTCAAGGACATACAAGAAACTTAAGTCTTGCTGATTTCATGTTAAATGGAACATGTTATTATGAATTACCTAAAGTTGATAATTAAGAAAACTTACAATAAACTCTGAGACTGGTGTCGCTATGACATGTAATGCGTATGTTACAAATCTCTAAGTCTGCAAACTCTCAGGTACTCTAGATAAATAATGTTATTTATAGCCTATACAACAATTAAAGATTTAAATCACACAATTCAAACAACAGAATCTACTGTGATGGGAATGTCCTGGGTCATAGTGACTTGTAATGGTTTGTTACTTGACATCACACCACAGTATCATCATAGTTATCTAAATTGGATGTAAAAGGAATTACTCTTGGTCAGAGCTGTAATAGGCTTGCAGTTTCCGCTTACATTGTTGAGCAGCAGCTCTAGTGGGGCGGTTGCTCGGAGGATCAGAATTACTGTCCTCGGAAACTACTGGAGAAACTGAATCTGGTTGATGTTCTCGCTCAGCCAATTCAAGAGGAACCAGCTTCTTAAAAGTTTTTAGAGTAGTGTTGCCTCGGCATAAAACTTTCCCTACTCTCAGGACACCTTGATGATCTGGATGAATGGCAACAATTTTGCCTATGGGCCACTCTGACCTTGGTCCATCACTGTCGACTAGTACTAGGTCCCCTGGTTTTAGTTGCACTTTATTATAAGGACTCGAAGCTCCGTAGTGGTACTCTCGTAGAGCTGTGAGGTACTCTCGAGTCCACACCTCATTCCACCTGCTAATAACCCTTGAGAGATGCTGGTAGCTTTCCACCAAGTCACCTCTGGTCACATGTGACGGGTCTACGGGGTCCTCTTCGGTTAAAGGGATGAGAGGACTCAGTAGACCTCCATGGATCAAGTGTGAGGGACTCAGAGGTTCTCTCTGGGTGAAATCATCAGACAGGTATGTTAATGGGCGGTTATTGACTCGCGCCTCGATTTCCACAACAATGGTTTGGAGCTCGGAGTAACTGACCCTTTGTCTGTGTAAGGTTTTTCTTAAACACTTCTTGACTGTGCCTACCATTTGCTCATAGAACCCACCTTGCCAAGGGGCTCTTGGTGCTATAAATTTCCAGTGACATTGTCGTCTCTGCAGGACTGACTGTACTTCTGGGTGGTTCCAGACTTCTCGTAGACAAGCTTCTCCTGCCACAAAATTGGAACCATTGTCCGATATCATTAATTTGGGACAAGTTCTGCGAGCAGCAAATCTGCGGAAGGCCTGGATGAAGGCTTCAGCACTCATATCTGAAGTCACTTCTAAATGTACGCCTCTGGTTGTAGCACACGTAAAGAGACAAATGTATGCTTTCACTGGTATCTTATCTGGGTTGCCAGTGAGAAGTAAGGCTCCTGTGTAATCAACACCAGTGGTTTCAAAAGGACGAAGATGAACCACTCTTTCCTCAGGGAGTGGTGGAGGTCCTGGGTAAGGACATACTCTAGCATCGTATCTTTTACAGATTACACAGAATTTAATTATTGACTTAACTGTCTGACGACCTTGAGGCAGCCAGTACTTTTGTCTAAGGTCGGTGAGAGTATCTAACACTCCACCATGTAAAGTACCATATTGATGGTGATGTAAAACAAGAAGTTTAGTGATGATGTGGTGACGAGGTAGAAGAATTGGATTCTTCGTGTCCAGATCAATTTTTGCATGAAGCAAACGTCCTCCACATCTTAGTATATTATGAGTGTTGGCATCATACCAGATACCTAGAGACTTAGTTAATTTATCTGGAAGATTTTCATATTCGCTTCCATATGTCTCTTGTTGTGCACGTTTGATCCAGTAGAGGATAGGATTGGGAAACTTATGTCGAATTCCTATCTTAGCAAGAAAGTCAAACACATGTGCAGTCACTCTTAATAACTTACTTAAGTTAGAATAATTGTGAGGATCAATGGCTAAGATTCGTTGAGGTTCTGGTTCTTTCATGGGAGTGGTGATATTGGTCACTATGACTTGTGGCTTTTGTTTGGGCCACTGACCACCAACAAGCCATGAAGGTCCATTGAACCACAGCGAAGACTTGATAAGTTGTTTTATCGTTAACCCTCGAGATAAATAATCTGCAGGATTGTCCTTAGTAGGAACATGTCTGAATTTATATCCAGCAGATAACTCATGAGTTTCCCTAACACGATTACTGACGTAGGGAGTCTTGTTGTTGTTGTTTCTTACCCATTGTAAGACTGCCTCGTTGTCTGAGCACACGACAATCTCACCAAAGTGGATATTACTGAGTGTCTTTGTCAGGCAATGAGCCAATCTTACTCCCACCAGCAATGCAGTCAACTCTATTTGAGGTAAAGATCTTTTCTTAATGGGAGCAACTCTTGCTTTAGATGTGAGCAAAATTGATTGTGCACTGTTAACTAAGTAGGCTACTGCGCTGTATGCTTTGCCAGAGGCATCGCAGAAAACGTGCAAATTGGTGGGTAAGTTTGGTCCTGAAGCATTACGATGAAATTTCAAAACACCTAACTGATTAAAATCCGTTGAGAGTATCTGCCATTTAGCTTGTACCTCACTTGGTAACGGATCATCCCATCCCATATGTTTCTGCCAGCACTCCTGCATTAGGAGTTTGCCCCTTATTAAGATAGGACTAAGTAAGCCTAAAGGGTCAAATGGTTGACTGACGAACGAGAGCAGTGTTCTCATGGTAAGGGTTGAGTTATCAGTTTGTACTGACTTGACATTCATCTCGTCAGTACTGGTGTTCCATTCCACGCCTAGAACCTTTAATTGATTGGGTACCTGATAACCTGGAAATTCTTTCTCGATTACCTGGTTGAGTAATTCATTATTTGAGGCCCATGACTGTAGTGGCATATTGGCTCCTAATAGCTCACGGTTAGCCTCATGGTAGATTTCTACCAAATTAGTTTGTTCATTAGTTGTTCCCTGGAAATTGTCGACATACAAGTTGTCGCTAATGTCTGCCTTATAAGGGCTATTTGATTTCCTCAAATGTGTGTCTAATGTTGCTTGCAAATGAAACGGTGAGGACGTAGCTCCGAATAATACTGAGGCAAAACGATATGTGATGACTTCACTGTTAGGATCCAGTGGGTCCTTAATCCAGAGAAATTTTGTGTAGTTACGATCTTCCTCCTGCAAACCTACTCGGAGGAAAGCTTTGCTGATATCAGCAGTATAGGCGAAAATACCAGTGCGAAATCGTAACAGCACATCATGTAGCCTTTGTGTTAGGCTAGGTCCCGTTTGGAGACATTCATTTAAAGACACACTGCTTGGCTTTACTTTAGCACTACAGTTAAAGACAATACGAATAGGTGTTGTCAATGAGTCTTTCACCACAGCGTGATGAGGTAAATAATGACCTATTTTTCGGTCATCGTTATCAACAACTTCAATAAATTTACTGTTAAGCTGTTGTTGGATGAGTTGATGATACATGTTCAGTTTGTCTGGCTGCTTCTGTAGTCGTGCTAATTGAGACTGCAATTGTGAGGCTGCCATAAAATAATTAACTGGAAGTTGTGGATGATTCAACTTCCATGGGAGTCTTACCCAGTATTGTTTATTTTCATAGACAACTGTATCCAGATATTGCTGGTAAGTCCACATATCATCAGGGCTTGGTTGTTCAGGGATAATACCTAAAGTGTCTAAATCCCACAAACGATGTACAGGTGGATCAGACTCAATATCTTCAGATATCTCTCTGAAACGTAGGGGGTGACTGATCCAAGCCTAGTCACGCCACTATTATGTTATTAGATTGTTGGTTTGTTGACGCTGGATTTTGTCGGAAAAGCACCGGTCCCGTAAGCAATTTGCCTCCAGCTGACGACAACAAATTCATTCCGTGTTGTCTGGTGCATCCAGTTATAAATTTGTAATAATGATCCGCGCCTATAAGTATTCCAACCTCAGTGAGGCAGTCAGAATTTATTTTATAATCTGCTAGCCTCATGCGGTTTCGTCTAAGATGTCTCGCAGTGCGAGCTAACCCTGTGACCTGTAGATCTGTAGGAAGTTTATCTACAACTACCGCTTGTATTGGACTAGTGGAAGATCCGAGTCTCACTAATACCTTAACTACTTGGTATTCACGAGGTCCACTATTGGTCAAGAAACCAGAAATATTTAACTTCACACTTTTGGCAGGTTTTAAATTTAACTGTTCTACTAACTGTTGTGTAATGAAGGTTTTCTGTGATCCTTGATCAAAAAGACCTCTAGTGTTAACTCTAGATCTTCGGTTTATTAGTCTAAGTTGAGCTGTAGGCAGAGTGGTATTATTGCCTGACTCAGTAGCAAGTACATTTACTTCTTGATGCACTTTGCAATATTGCACTGCGGTAGAATTCGTGGAATTCTCCCCAGTGGTCATGGTTAGTGTAGAAGATTTTCTACATAAGGCGTAGTGATGTACACCTTGGTTGCATCTGTTGCAGGAACGTAGCTGCACTACACATTTTTTGGGATCATGAGAGCCCATGCACTTGGTGCACTTGTGTATTTCTTGCAACCTTTTAATCCTAGTATTATAAGTAGGATAAACAGAGCATTGGTAGGTGGCATGTCCTTGATTACAAAACAGACACCTTCTCTGGTTAATTGACTTGGTCTCTTTAGTAGACAAGTCATTGGTTATCTCAGAAGGAGACACCGAATAAGTACCTACATTTCCACTTCTTTTCCCAGTGGATGGAGTAGTCTTGGATTTATATTTACTAGATTTATTCAAAACCTGTTTGGGTATGACTGAAGTGTCAGTATTAGTTGAGTTACGATGGGAGTTAGTAGAGGAGCTTGAAACTTTCTCCCCATCTTGGTTGGCTCTTTGTCTTTCGACTAAGGTATGCAGACCTTCTGTGATCTCTTTCAAAGTCAAAAAGGTCTTATTGTACATAGTACACAACTTATCTAAAGTTTCTCTTGGCAATTTTCGCTTAACAACTACTTTGGTCATCCATTCAGCTGACTGAATTTGGACTTTAAGGCTTAAGGCTTTGAGTAAAGACTCTAACTCTAGTCTGAAAGTTTGGAGAGAATCTGTGGAATTATTAGCAGAAGGTAAATCTAGCAATTTTTGAACTAAGACAGTAATAGTTCTCTCCGTGTTATCGTAGTTGGTTTTGAGCAATTGAACAGCCAATGTGTAACCATCACTGGTCAGTGTTATATTAGAGATTACTTTCAAGGCTTCATTTCGTAACAAGCCTTGTAAATAAGTGAATTTGGTGGTTTGAGGAATGTTAGCTTTAGAGTCTACTGCATCTACGAATTTACTCCAGAAATCATCCCAACTTTCATTCTCATCACCAGAGAATGTGGGTATATTGATTTGAGGTAATTTAACCTCAGGATCTGTACGTGCAGCAGAAGCTACTATCAGCTTGTTTTTAGCAATTTGCTTCTTAAAGGGTAGAAGTTTAACTCGTATATCTTCTTCATACTGAGCTAAATCATCTATAACCTCTTCAAGTTCACTACTATCTACAGAAGTTGAGTGAAGTTCTGTCAAATACAAATTCATGTGTTGCTTAATATGGGCAAATTTGCTTTCAGCAACTTGTAATAAAGCTTCTAATTCAAAGTAATCAACAATTGACTGTTGTGACAGATTTTGGCATTTATTGATCTGTCGGGTCAAATGACCTTTCAGACCGATAAGGGTCCTTTTCATTTTGGTAGCCGTTTCCATTTTGTTGGGTAATGGCTGACTGGTCAGTAAATATTTATTACTGAGATAACTGGGATATTGACTCATTCAGTGGAGTTCAATATCAATGAGAATAGCCTGATATACTTGAATAGACTATAGTTTTACCTACCTAACAAGAAATAGCTAAATATTTTGTGCACTGTCTGAACTTCACCATTAGTTCTCGTCCGGTTAGCTCTTCTATATCACCATCAGAGGTAATGGGGATCATTCAGCAATACACAAAATAGATACATACAATAATGAGTACAAGAGAAATATTATGGAGACACTCCAATCAGAGTTATCTCAAAGTTTAATCCCACCCTGTTTAGGGTCAGCACAAATAATATAATACATACACTACTGACTAGCTTAAGTCTAGTCGTGATAATTCCTAACTAAGAACTATAAATTTATTTAGTCTGGGCTTGTACCAAATTCAGCACAATCTCAGCCTAAATTCTACCTAATAAGATTGGTAAAGATTATTGTGGGGCAGTAAGGTGAATATAATTGTGCTGTATTTTTGGGTTTTTTGTTTTTATAAGGGTGCACTTACACACACAAGTGAAAACATATAAAGGTTATGAGCTGATGCTCCTGGTGACCTAAAGATTCTTACTTCAGTATGAAGTGTAGGCCTAAGTGTTGTGGGCAATTAACTGTGTCCCACGAGTGCTACCTTATACATGAGGTGAAAGTAGCAATAAATTGGTGTGACTTAGACTAACTTATGTGTTACGCTGTTGGCAGACACAATGAATTAAATGGGTTAGTCTAGATTACATCACACAAGGATTAGTTATTAATAATTAGTATTTATAATTAAAATTTATGTTTATCCGGTTCGAAGGACCATAATGTGGGACATTTGGGGCTTGACTCTATTTATTTAAATATTAATGTAATGAAATTCTATTACGAAGGACCACCCACTTTTATAGTAAAGAGGGAAACAAATAAAACATGATCATTAGAAAATTCCTAGATGAACCAGTAACTATGGATAAATACAAGAGAATATGATCACTTATATAAATTAATGGGCTGTATAATTTAACTGAATCAAAGTCTCAAACACCTACATTGGGGGGTTATTACTGGAACTTCATATATGTCCAGGAACTAGTGTGGTTCATGCACCAGTCCATTATGCAATAATCTAATCCTATGACCAAATATAGAATCATTATATTTATCACCAATAAGAACATAGATTATAACATGGGAAATTAATAATTATAATAAACACATGTCAATCCAAAGAAAACAGAGCTCTGCATGAATAATACTACAGATAATGGAATTTAAGGAATACGGAAAGGGTCTTAGCTTGAAGACGATTTCCAAGAAGTCGGTTACGACTCACCCTCGGAATCTCCTGGACTCATCATGGAACACTGGGAGATGATTAACACGGGAAATGACAGCTCGGAGAATTCTTCACACACGCTGTAAATCAAATTATATTCAGTAGCAACAGATTAAGCTGCTTGACATCTATGTTCAAGAAAATTAAATTAAATAATGAAGGTAAATAATAACCTGTAGTTTTTTATAGTCGCTCTGCGTAACGACAAGCTACCCAGCTATAACCCCCTCCTAGATGATGCATCAAATGGGAATAAAGGTACTTAGCTAATAGGGCACTGTGTAAGTTAAGGCTTGCCGAAGTTCGCGCCCTAGGTTCAGGCGTCGTTGTAACGAACACGTGGTAGCGAGCCTAGCCTAGATGTTGACGCGCTTCACGGGCCGGTCACGTTGGGCTACACGAAACCAAATTTAACAGGTTCCTGGCTGAATGTCAAATTAAATCTCTTGACAATTCAACACGTTGTGTAAAGTGACACTGACACCAGCTAAGTTATTGTCTGCAAAGGTTCTTCACACCTCACAGTGGCGACTTTCATCTGGAGCTCTTGGTGGTGTCTACCCTGGTGGCTTGGGTAATGGCGTCTCTCTCTGAGCGCGTCGCCTCGTGTACTCGCGTCTCCTCTGCCCCGCTCCGCGTCTCGTGTTTGATACACAAATTATTTACTACGAATATTATCATTTCTCGCAGTTGTGATTGAAATGCTCGGATAAGGACGGGTTTATTATTCAGAGGAGTTAAATATTATTATTTGCCCGTTTTACGATGGTAAACGAGCAATGGAGATGAATTAAAGTCTCTCCAGGGCATTCACGCGTGACGTTAAATTTATTACCAGAGAACAGTTATAACTATAAACGCTCTATTTGGCATTAGTTGGGGATCAGTTTATCTGTAAATAATTATCACACAGAACACCGTTGTTATATAGAGAATCAAATTCAATTCTCAGACACACTGGATATAGTTGTGTTTATTATAATGGAATCTGACGCAATACTGGCGTCTGGTGACGTAAGAATTCTAGCCTTATTGTACAGATGTAATTATTAGTACATGTGAACTCTACGTTTGGTTAATTTTAATTACTACAATGATTAGTAGGTTTAGTAATAATTAATAATAATACAACAGTGTTGTATTAGTGTTGGAAATTTCCAACAGATGCCCAGCTGAAAGAGAGCCCCGTTACCTAACGCCCCGTAACTCTGATGCTCTTATTGGTCGCCCGGATGGTATCACAGTGAACCCCTGGAAGAATGGCAAGCAGTTGGTATGGGACTACACGTGCGTATTAACCCTGGCTAACACCTACATTAACCTCAGTGTTGCACAACCAGGTGGCGCTGCCACCCACAGGGAAGCAGCCAAATCCCGTAAGTATAGAGAACTGGATCACCACTACAATTTTGTCCCCATTGCTTTTGAGACACTCGGCGCCTGGGGTAAAAGTGCTACCAGTTTTTTGAAGGAACTGGGTTCTAGGCTCAATGAAACAACAAGGTACCCAAGAGCTGCAAGCTTTCTTTTCCAGCGCCTCAGATTTGCGATACAGAGGGGAAATGCGCACTGCATCCAGGGTTCCTGCCCGCCATCTGAGGAACTCGACAACCTATGATAACCAACTTTGTAACCCATATGTAACTACTTTTTAGAAACAAAGTTCAAATAAAGTAAATATATACGTGTACATACAAAAGAATGAGGGTGGTAGGAGAAGATAATATTAGTGTTCAGTGAGAAACCACAAGGTCTCCTCTGAATACTTTTTATTTTCTTCTCCGAGGCTATGGGTCCCCACATTGGCACCAGAGGTGGTACCTTCAAAAATTTTATATATATATATATATATATATATATATATATATATATATATATATATATATATATATATATATATATGTCGTACCTAGTAGCCAGAACGCACTTCTCAGCCTACTATGCAAGGCCAAATTTGCCTAATAAGCCAAGTTTTGATGAATTAATTGATTTTCGACTACCTAACCTACCTAACCTAACCTAACCTAACTTTTTTGGCTACCAAACCTAACCTAACCTATAGAGATAGGTTAGGTTAGGTTAGGTAGGGTTGGTTAGGTTCGATCATATATCTACATTAATTTTAACTCCAATAAAAAAAATGACCTCATACACAATGAAATGGGTAGCTTCATCATTTCATAGGAAAAAAATTAGAGAAAATATATTAATTCAGGAAAACTTGGCTTATTAGGCAAATCGGGCCTTGCATATTAGGCCGAGGAGTGCATTCTGGCTACTAGGTACGACATATATATATATATATATATATGTCGTACCTAGTAGCCAGAATGCACTTCTAGGCCTTCTATGCAAGGCCCGATTTGCCTAATAAGCCAAGTTTTCATGAATTAATATATTTTCTCTAATTTTTTTCTTATGAAATGATAAAGCTACCCATTTCATTGTGTATGAGGTCAATTTTTTTTTATTGAGTTAAAATTAACGTAGATATATGATCGAACCTAACCAACCCTACCTAACCTAACCTAATCTATCTTAATAGGTTAGGGTAGGTTAGGTGGCCGAAAAAGTTAGGTTAGGTTAGGTTAGGTTAGGTTAGGTAGGTTAGGTAGTCGAAAAACAATTAATTCATGAAAACTTGGCTTATTAGGCAAATTGGGCCTTGCATAGTAGGCTGAGAAGTGCTTCTCAGCCTACTATGCAAGGCCCGATTTGCGTAATAAGCCAAGTTTTCATGAATTAATGATTTTTCGACCATCTAACCTACCTAACTTAACCTAACGTAACTTTTTCGGCTACCTAACCTAATTTACCCTTTAAAGATAGGTTAGGTTAGGTTAGGTAGGGTTGGTTAGGTTCGGTCATATATCTACGTTAATTTTAACTCCAATAATTTTTTTTTTACCTCATACATAATGAAATGGGTAGCTTTATCAGGCATATATATATATATATATATATATATATATATATATATATATATATATATATATATATATATATATATATATATATATATATATATATATATATATGTCGTACCTAGTAGCCAGAACGCACTTCTCAGCCTACTATGCAAGGCCCGATTTGCCTAATAAGCCAAGTTTTCCTGAATTAATATATTTTCTCTAATTTTTTTCTTATGAAATGATAAAGTTACCCATTTCATTATGTATGAGGTAAATTTTTTTTTATTGGAGTTAAAATTAACTTAGATATATGACCGAACCTAACAAACCCAACCTAACCTAACCTAACCTATCTTTATAGGTTAGGTTCGGTTAGGTAGCCGAAAAAGTTAGGTTAGGTTAGGTTAGGTAGGTTAGGTTGTCGGAAAAACATTATTTCATGAAAACTTGGCTTATTAGGCAAATCGGGGGTTGCATAGTAGGCTGAGAAGTGCGTTCTGGCTACTAGGTACGACATATATATATATATATATATATATGTCGTACCTAGTAGCCAGAACTCACTTTTCAGCCTACTATGCAAGGCCAAATTTGCCTAGTAAGCCAAGTTTTCATGAATTAATTGTTTTTCGACTACCTAACCTACCTAACCTAACCTAACCTAACTTTTTCGGCTACCTAACCAAACCTAACATATAAAGATAGGTTAGGTTAGGTTAGGTAGGGTTGGTTAGGTTCGGTTATATATCTACGTTAATTTTAATTCCAATAAAAAAAAATTGACCTCATACATAATGAAATGGGTAGCTTTATCATTTCATAAGAAAAAAATTAGAAAAAATATATTAATTCAGGAAAACTTGGCTTATTAGGCAATTCGGGCCTTGAATAGTAGGCCAAAAAGTGAGTTCTGGCTATTAGGTACGACATATACATGTATATATATATATATATATATATATGTCGTACCTAGTAGCCAGAACGCACTTCTCAGCCTACTATGCAAGGCCCGATTTGCCTAATAAGCCGAGTTTTCCTGAATTAATATATTTTCTCTAATTTTTTTCTTATGAAATGATAAAGCTACCTATTTCATTATGTATGAGGTCAATTTTGTTTTATTGTAGTTAAAATTAACGTATATATATGACCGAACCTAACCAACCCTACCTAACCTAACCGAACCTATCTTTATAGGTTAGGTTGGGTTAGGTAACCGAAAAAGGTAGGTTAGGTTAGGTTAGGTAGGTTAGGTCGTCGAAAAAACATTAATTCATGAAAACTTGGCTTATTAGGCAAATTGGGCCTTGCATAGTAGGCTGAGAAGTGCGTTCTGGCTACTAGGTACGACATATATATATATATATATATATATATATATATATATATATATATATATATATATATATATATATATATATATATATATATATAAATATATACATATATATATATATATATATATATATATATATATATATATATATATATATATATATGTATATATATATATATATATATATATATATATATATATATATATATATATATATATATATATGTCGTACCTAATAGCCAGAACGCACTTCTCAGCCTACTATTCAAGGCCCGATTTGCCTAATAAGCCAAGTTTTCATGAATTAATGTTTTTTCGTCTACCTAACCTACCTAACCTAACCTAACCTAGCTTTTTTTGGCTACCTAACCTAACCTTACCTATAAATATAGGTTAGGTTAGGTTAGGTAGGGTTGGTTAGGTTTGGTCATATATCTACGTTAATTTTAACTCCAATAAAAAAAAATTGACCTCATACATAGAGAAAAGGGTTGCTTTATCATTTCATAAGAAAAAAATTATAGTAAATATATTAATTCATGAAAACTTGGCTTATTAGGCAAATCGGGCCTTGAATAGTAGGCTGAGAAGTGAGTTCTGGCTACTAGGTACGACATATATATATATATATATACACATGTATATATATATATATATATATATATATATATATATATATATATATATATATATATATATATATATATATATATATATAAATATATATATATATATATATATATATATATATATATATATATATATATATATATATATAAATATATATATATATATATATATATATATATATATATATATATATATATATATATATATATATATATATATATATATATGTCGTACCTAATAGCCAGAACGCACTTCTCAGCCTACTATTCAAGGCCCGATTTGCCTAATAAGCCAAGTTTTCATGAATTAATGTTTTTTCGTCTACCTAACCTACCTAACCTAACCTAACCTAGCTTTTTTTGGCTACCTAACCTAACCTTACCTATAAATATAGGTTAGGTTAGGTTAGGTAGGGTTGGTTAGGTTCGGTCATATATCTACGTTAATTTTAACTCCAATAAAAAAATTGACCTCATACATAGAGAAAAGGGTAGCTTTATCATTTCATAAGAAAAAAATTATAGTAAATATGTTAATTCAGGAAAACTTGGCTTATTAGGCAAATCGGGCCTTGAATAGTAGGCTGAGAAGTGAGTTCTGGCTACTAGGTACGACATATATATATATATATATATATATATATATATATATATATATATATATATATATATATATATATATATGTCGTACCTCGTAGCTACCTAACCTAATTTACCCTTTAAAGATAGGTTAGGTTAGGTTAGGTAGGGTTGGTTAGGTTCGGTCATATATCTACGTTAATTTTAACTCCAATAATTTTTTTTTTACCTCATACATAATGAAATGGGTAGCTTTATCAGGCATATATATATATATATATATATATATATATATATATATATATATATATATATATATATATATATATATATATATATGTCGTACCTAGTAGCCAGAACGCCCTTCTCAGCCTACTATGCAAGGCCAGATTTGCATAAAATAAGCCAAGATTTCATGAATTAATTGTTTTTCGTCTACCTAACCTACCTAACCTAACCTAACCTAACTTTTTCGGCAACCTAACCTAACCTAACCTATAAAATAAGTTAGGTTAGGTTAGGTAGGGTTGGTTAGGTTCGGTCATATATCTACGTTAATTTTAACTCCAATAAAAAAAATTGACCTCATTCATAATGAAATGGGTAGCTTTATCTTTTCATAAGAAAAAAATAGAGAAAATATATTATTTCAGGAAAACTTGGCTGATTAGGCAAATCGGGCCTTGCATAGTAGGCCAAAAAGTGCATTCTGGCTACTAGGTACGACATATATATATATATATATATATATATATATATATATATATATATATATATATATATATATGTCGTACCTAGTAGCCAGAACTCACTTCTCAGCCTACTATTCAAGGCCCGATTTGCCTAATAAGCCAAGTTTTCCTGAATTAATATATTTACTATAATTTTTTTCTTATGAAATGATAAAGCTACCCTTTTCACTATGTATGAGGTCAATTTTTTTTTATTGGAGTTAAAATTAACGTAGATATATGACCGAACCTAACCAACCCTACCTAACCTAACCTAACCTATATATATAGGTAAGGTTAGGTTAGGTAGCCAAAAAAAGCTAGGTTAGGTTAGGTTAGGTAGGTTAGGTAGACGAAAAAACATTAATTCATGAAAACTTGGCTTATTAGGCAAATCGGGCCTTGCATAGTAGGCTGAGAAGTGAGTTCTGGCTACTAGGTACGACATATATATATATATATATATATATATATATATATATATATATATATGTCGTACCTAGTAGCCAGAACGCACTTCTCAGCCTACTATGCAAGGCCCGATTTGCCTAATAAGCCAAGTTTTCCTGAATTAATATATTTTCTCTAATTTTTTTCTTATGAAATGATAAAGTTACCCATTTCATTATGTATGAGGTAAATTTTTTTTTATTGGAGTTAAAATTAACTTAGATATATGACCGAACCTAACAAACCCAACCTAACCTAACCTAACCTATCTTTATAGGTTAGGTTCGGTTAGGTAGCCGAAAAAGTTAGCTTAGGTTAGGTTAGGTAGGTTAGGTTGTCGGAAAAACATTATTTCATGAAAACTTGGCTTATTAGGCAAATCGGGGGTTGCATAGTTGGCTGAGAAGTGCGTTCTGGCTACTAGGTACGACATATATATATATATATACATGTATATATATATATATATATATATATATATATATATATATATATATATATATATATATATATACATATATATATATATATATATATATATATATATATATATATATATATATATATATATATATATATATATATATATATATATATATATATGTCGTACCTAGTAGCCAGAACGCAGTTCTCAGCCTACTATGCATGGCCCGATTTGCCTAATAAGCCAACTTTTCATGAATTAATGTTTTTCTGACTACCTAACCTACATAACCTAACCTAACCTAACTTTTTCGGCTACCTAACCTAACCTATAATGATAGGCTAGGTTAGGTTAGGTTAGGTAGGGTTGGTTAGGTTTGGTCATATATCTACGTTAATTTTAACTCCAATACAAAAAAATTGACCTCATACATAATGAAATGGGTAGATTTATCATTTCATAAGAAAAAAAAATAGAGAAACTATAATAATTCAGGAAAACTCGGCTTATTAGGCAAATCGGGCCTTGCATAGTAGGCTGAGAAGTGCGTTCTGGCTACTAGGTACGACATATATATATATATATATATATATATATATATATATGTCGTACCTAGTAGCCAGAACTCACTTCTCAGCCTACTATGCAAGGCCTGATTTGCCTAATAAGCCAAGTTTTCATGAATTAATTGTTTTTCGACGACCTAACCTACCTAACCTAACCTAACCTAACTTTTTCGGCTACCTAACCTAACCTAACCTATAAAGATAGGTTAGGTTAGGTTAGGTAGGGTTGGTTAGGTTCGGTCATATATCTACTTTAATTTTATCTCCAATAAACAACAATTGACCTCATACATAATGAAATGGGTAGCTTTATCATTTCATAAGAAAAAAATTAGAGAAAATATATTAATTCAGGAAAACTTGGCTTATTAGGCAAATCGGGCCTTGCATAGTAGGCTGAGAAGTGAGTTCTGGCTACTAGGTACGACATATATATATATATATATATATATATATATATATATATATATATATATATATATATGTCGTACCTAATAGCCAGAACGCACTTCTCAGCCTACTATTCAAGGGCCGATTTGCCTAATAAGCCAAGTTTTCATGAAATAATGTTTTTTCGTCTACCTAACCTACCTAACCTAACCTAACCTAGCTTTTTTTGGCTACCTAACCTAACCTTACCTATAAATATAGGTTAGGTTAGGTTAGGTAGGGTTGGTTAGGTTCGGTCATATATCTACGTTAATTTTAACTCCAATAAAAAAAATTGACCTCATACATAGAGAAAAGGGTTGCTTTATCATTTCATAAGAAAAAAATTATAGTAAATATATTAATTCAGGAAAACTTGGCTTAGTAGGCAAATCGGGCCTTGAATAGTAGGCTGAGAAGTGAGTTCTGGCTACTAGGTACGACATATATATATATATATATATATATATATATATATATATATATATATATATATATATATATATATATATATATATATATATATATATATATATATATATATATATATATATCGTACCTAGTAGCCAGAACGCACTTCTCAGCCTACTATGCAAGGCCCGATTTGCCTAATATGCCAAGTTTTCCTGAATTAATATATTTTCTCTATTTTTTTTCTTATGAAATGATAAAGCTACCCATTTCATTATGTATGAGGAAATTTTTTTGTTATTGGAGTTAAAATTAACGTAGATATATGACCGAACCTAACCAACCCTACCTAACCTAACCTAACCTATCTTTATAGGTTAGGTTAGGTTAGGTGCCCGAAAAAGTTAGGTTAGGTAAGGTTAGGTAGGTTAGGTAGTCGAAAAGCAATTAATTCATGAAAACTTGGCCTATTAGGCAAATTGGGCCTTGCATAGTAGGCTGAGAAGTGCGTTCTGGCTACTAGGTACGACATATATATATATATATATATATATATATATATATATATATATATATATATATATATATATATATATATATATATATATATATATATATATGTCGTACCTAGTAGCCAGAACGCCCTTCTCAGCCTACTATGCAAGGCCCGATTTGCCTAATAAGCCAAGTTTTCATGAATTAATATATTTTCTCAATTTTTATTCATATGAAATGATAAAGCTTCCCATTTCATTATGTATGAGGTCAATTTTTTTTTATTGGAGTTAAAATTAACGCAGATATATGACCGAACCTAACCAACCCTACCTAACCTAACCTAACCTATCTTTATAGGTTAGATTAGGTTAGGTAGCCGAAAAAGTTAGGTTAGGTTAGGTTAGGTAGGTTAGGTAGTCGAAAAACAATTAATTCATGTAAACGTGGCTTATTAGGCAAATTGCAAATTGCATTGCACTTCTCAGCCTACTATGCAAGGCCCGATTTGCCTAATAAGCCAAGTTTTCCTGAATTAATATATTTTCTCTAATTTTTTTCTTATGAAATGATAAAGCTGCCCATTTTATTATGTATGAGGTCAAATTTTTTTTATTGGAGTTAAAATTAACTTAGATATATGACAGAACCTAACCAACCCTACCTAACCTAACCTAACCTATCTTTATAGGTTAGGTTAAGTTAGGTAGTCGAAAAAGTTAGGTTAGGTTAGGTTAGGTAGGTTAGGTAGTCGAAAAACAATTAATTCATGAAAACTTGGCTTATTAGGCAAATCGGGCCTTGCATAGTAGGCAGAGAAGTGCATTCTGGCTATTAGGTACGACATATATATATATATATATATATATATATATATATATATATATATATATATATATATATATATATATATATATATATATATATATATATATATTATTAAATATGACCGAAAAAGTAAGATTAATAATTCTAACACGAATTTTCTCATTCTTTCGTGCATTTCTTTTCACTGTTGGAGGTAAATCAAAAATCAATTCTCCAAAATTCATTTTTATTTCTAGTCTGACGCGACACGAGCGCGTTTCGTAAAACTTATTACATTTTCAAAGACTTTAGTTCACAAATACACAACTGAATAGAACTTACGCATCTCCGATTATATATCTACCTTTGAGTGAGGTGGAAGGGGTGATGTGGCATTAACACAAGACAGAACAAGATGTGGCATTAATAGGGTATTAATTTCATCAACACAAGACAGAACAAGATGGTATTAATAGGGTATTAATTTCATCAACACCAGACAGAACACGAAACAATGGATATTGAATAGAAGTGTTTGTAGAAAGCCTATTGGTCCATATTTCTTGATGCTTCTATATTGGAGCGGAGTCTTGAGGTGGGTAGAATATAGTTGTGCAATAATTGGCTGTTGATTGCTGGTGTTGACTTCTTGATGTGTAGTGCCTCGCAAACGTCAAGCCGCCTGCTATCGCTGTATCTATCGATGATTTCTGTGTTGTTTACTAGGATTTCTCTGGCGATGGTTTGGTTGTGGGAAGAGATTATATGTTCCTTAATGGAGCCCTGTTGCTTATGCATCGTTAAACGCCTAGAAAGAGATGTTGTTGTCTTGCCTATATACTGGGTTTTTTGGAGCTTACAGTCCCCAAGAGGGCATTTGAAGGCATAGACGACGTTAGTCTCTTTTAAAGCGTTCTGTTTTGTGTCTGGAGAGTTTCTCATGAGTAGGCTGGCCGTTTTTCTGGTTTTATAGTAAATCGTCAGTTGTATCCTCTGATTTTTGTCTGTAGGGATAACGTTTCTATTAACAATATCTTTCAGGACCCTTTCCTCCGTTTTATGAGCTGTGGAAAAGAAGTTCCTGTAAAATAGTCTAATAGGGGGTATAGGTGTTGTGTTAGTTGTCTCTTCAGAGGTTGCATGGCTTTTCACTTTCCTTTTTATGATGTCTTCGACGAAACCATTGGAGTAGTTTCCTCAGAATATTTTCTGGTATGTCAAGAGGAGTACAGGCTGGATCACGATACACTCTGTCGGCTATCATTCCGATTGTCTCGTCCACAGGTACGTTGGTAAACATGGAGCCCTGTTGCTTATGCATCGTTAAACGCCTAGAAAGAGATGTTGTTGTCTTGCCTATATACTGGGTTTTTTGGAGCTTACTAGGCGTTTAACGATGCATAAGCAACAGGGCTCCATTAAGGAACATATAATCTCTTCCCACAACCAAACCATCGCCAGAGAAATCCTAGTAAACAACACAGAAATCATCGATAGATACAGCGATAGCAGGCGGCTTGACGTTTGCGAGGCACTACACATCAAGAAGTCAACACCAGCAATCAACAGCCAATTATTGCACAACTATATTCTACCCACCTCAAGACTCCGCTCCAATATAGAAGCATCAAGAAATATGGACCAATAGGCTTTCTACAAACACTTCTATTCAATATCCATTGTTTCGTGTTCTGTCTTGTGTTGATGAAATTAATACCCTATTAATACCATCTTGTTCTGTCTTGTGTTGATGAAATTAATACCCTATTAATGCCACATCTTGTTCTGTCTTGTGTTAATGCCACATCACCCCTTCCACCTCACTCAAAGGTAGATATATAATCGGAGATGCGTAAGTTCTATTCAGACGGGAGACATCTCCCGTCACGCAGGGTGCAGTCGCGCCTCCACAGATCTCCAGTATCTTCTATTGATACTGGTAATGGCTCAAAAGGACCACCACTTACGAGCTATTCATGCCCGTGCTACCTTTTGGGTGGCTTCATCTTCATCTTAACACATTCACAAAGGAGACATCTCTCGTCATGCAGGGTGCATTCGCACCTCCACAGATCTCCAGTATCAGCTTTTGATACTGGTAATGGCTCAAAAGGGCCACCACTTACGGGCTATTCATGCCCGTGCCACCTTTTGGGTGGCTTAATCTTCATCAATCAATCAGTTCTATTCAGTTGTGTATTTGTGAACTAAAGTCTTTGAAAATGTAATAAGTTTTACGAAACGCGCTCCTGTCGCGTCAGACTAGAAATAAAAATGAATTTTGGAGAATTGATTTTTGATTTACCTCCAACAGTGAAAAGAAATGTACGAAAGATTGAGAAAATTCGTGTTAGAATTATTAATCTTACTTTTTCGGTAATATTTAATAATATATGTCTATAAGAAAGACTGCTACCAAAATATACTAATATTAAAGAGCACGACCCAGCAGCAAGGAATCAAGCCTTCACGATAAAATATCGCCAGGATCTGATTCGTGATCAGATATACAAGGCAGAGAATGAAATCAAAGACAACAAAACGCAACTACTTCATGCTACAAACGAGTGGAGAAATAGCAACATCGACGAAAGTATCCGTACCCGCATTGAACAACACCTCGACATCCTCACAGACCAACATCACCTCAGCACTGAAACAAGGATTATCTAGAAACTAACAACATTATATGGAGGACCTATGGCAATTCCACGACCAAGAGATGGCTTCCTGAACCTTGCAGGAATTAACCTCACTGAGGACCAAGTCACTCTCCTAAATCTGGGCATAAACTGTCATGTTATATCCAGACCGAGTGAGATGGCCCGGAAAGTAGAGTTGGAAATTCTGTTGGACGACATATTCGAGACACAAAAGAAGGTCACTACCAAAGATACCTTACAAGCAGAACTTATTGCAGAAGGAGGAAAGAATCGAGGCAACTACAGAAGCACCATACTGTCCCCCGAGCTTAAAGCGGCAGCTAAAAGCCTTCGTGAGAACAAGGAGATAGTTGTCAGGAGAGGTGACAAGTCGCCAATATATGTCATTCTTAAAAAAGACGAATATCTGGCGAAAATGAACATCATACTCTCTGACCAAACTAAGTTCCAAAGGGTAACGAAGGACACTACAGCCGAATTAAAAGCAAAGGTCAACAAACTGATCGAAACTGTGAACGCCAAGAAATCCGGACTCCACCTGCCAAAGATCATTGGGGAATATAAACCTGGATATGCGTATGGAAATGTCAAGACGCACAAGCCTGGAAACCCACTTCGGCCAATCATTAGCCAGATACCCACACCCACGTACAGACTGGCGAAGCGACTCAACGGCCTGCTGACTCCTTATGTTCCTTGCGCCTTCAGCCTGAAGTCTCCAAAGGAATTTGTTGACTTACTGCGGGGCACACGGGCCACAGGGATAAGAGCCTCGTTGGACGTAGAATCGCTGTTTACCAACGTACCTGTGGACGAGACAATCGGAATGATAGCCGACAGAGTGTATCGTGATCCAGCCTGCACTCCTCTTGACATACCAGAAAATATTCTGAGGAAACTACTCCAAGCTTGTACTAAAGAGGCACCCTTCTTGAGCCCGGATGGGCACATGTATAAGCAAGTAGATGGGGTCGCCATGGGTTCTCCCCTAGGTGTCCTGTTTGCAAACTTCTACATGGGTACCATCGAGCAAAAAGTCTTAGTCGACATGAACTTGAAACCGGCCATATACTGCAGGTATGTTGACGACATTTTTACACAGGTACCTGATGTTAGACATCGGCAGGAGCTGAAGGAGGCATTTGAGCAGAGTTCCGTGCTGCGTTTCACTTACGAGATGGAAAAGGATGGGAAGCTGCCCTTTCTAGATGTAACAGTCATGGAAAAGGGGGGAGGTTTCCACACTGCAGTCTACACTAAGGAAACGAACATAGGAATGTGCCTAAATGCCAACAGCGACTGCCCAGACAGGTACAAGAGGAGTGTTGTTAACGCATATGTCGACCGTGCTCTCAGCCACAGCTCAGAATGGAAGCAAGTCGACGAAGAACTCTGTAGGGTAAGGCAGGTCCTAGTCAATAACGGCTTCTCCAATGGTTTCGTCGAAGACATCATAAGAAGGAAAGTGAAAAGCCATGCAACCTCTGAAGAGACAACTAACACAACACCTATACCCCCAATTAGACTATTTTACAGGAACTTCTTTTCCACAGCTCATAAAACGGAGGAAAGGGTCCTGAAAGATATTGTTAATAGAAACGTTATCCCTACAGACAAAAATCAGAGGATACAACTGACGATTTACTATAAAACCAGAAAAACGGCCAGCCTACTCATGAGAAACTCTCCAGACACAAAACAGAACGCTTTAAAAGAGACTAACGTCGTCTATGCCTTCAAATGCCCACTTGGGGACTGTAAGCTCCAAAAAACCCAGTATATAGGCAAGACAACAACATCTCTTTCTAGGCGTTTAACGATGCATAAGCAACAGGGCTCCATTAAGGAACATATAATCTCTTCCCACAACCAAACCATCGCCAGAGAAATCCTAGTAAACAACACAGAAATCATCGATAGATACAGCGATAGCAGGCGGCTTGACGTTTGCGAGGCACTACTCATCAAGAAGTCAACACCAGCAATCAACAGCCAATTATTGCACAACTATATTCTACCCACCTCAAGACTCCGCTCCAATATAGAAGCATCAAGAAATATGGACCAATAGGCTTTCTACAAACACTTCTATTCAATATCCATTGTTTCGTGTTCTGTCTTGTGTTGATGAAATTAATACCCTATTAATACTCTTGTTCTGTCTTGTGTTGATGAAATTAATACCCTATTAATACCACATTTTGTTCTGTCTTGTGTTAATGCCACATCACCCCTTCCACCTCACTCAAATGTAGATATAAAATCGGAGATACGTAAGTTCTATTCAGTTGTGTATTTGTGAACTAAAGTCTTTGAAAATGTAATAAGTTTTACGAAACGCGCCCGTGTCGCGTCAGACTAGAAATAAAAATGAATTTTGGAGAATTGATTTTTGATTTACCTCCAACAGTGAAGCGTAATGTACGAAAGATTGAGAAAATTCGTGTTAGAATTATTAATCTTACTTTTTCGGTCATATTTAATAATATATGTCTACAGGAAAGACTGCTACCAAAATATATATATATATATATATATATATATATATATATATATATATATATATATATATATATATATATATATATATATATATATATATATATATATATATATATATATATATATATATATATATATATATATATATATATATATATATATATATATATATATATATATATATTGGTAGCAGTCTTTCCTGTAGACATATATTATTAAATATGACCGAAAAAGTAAGATTAATAATTCTAACACGAATTTTCTCAGTATTTCTTATGTTTCTTTTTACTATCGATGATAATTGAAAAATCAATTCTCTAAAATTCCTTTTTATTTCTAGTCTGACGCGACACTTGAACGCATTTCGTAATAACTTATTACATTTTCAAAGACTTTAGTTTACACACACACAACTATAACCTGCAAACACTAAACAGAGTTTAAACAGCTTTCATTTTATACCTGCATTTGGGTGATGTGATACAACAGTTTTGGATGAGGTGAAAACAAACTTTCAACACAAGACAGAACACGAAACAATGGGTATAATATTGAGTAAGTTAAAGGGAAGAATGAAAGTAACTGCAAAGGGCCTATTAGCCCATATTTCTTGATGCTTCTATTTTTGTGCGGAGTCTTGAAGTGGGTAGAATATAGTTGTGCATTAATTGGCTGTTGATTGCTGGTGTTGCCTTCTTAATGTGTAGTGCCTCGCAGATATCAAGCCGCCTGCTATCACTGTATCTGTCGATGATTTCCGTGTTTTTTGTTAAGACCTCTCTGGTGATGGTCTGGTTATGGGAAGATATTATATGTTCCTTAATGGAGCCCTGTTGCTTATGCATCGTTAATCGCCTGGAAAGAGATGTTGTTGTCTTGCCTACATACTGAGTTCTTTCAGGCTTACAGTCCTCAAGTGGGCATTTGAAGGCACAGACGATATTGGTCTCTTTTAAAGCGTTCTGCTTTGTGTCTGGAGAGTTTCTCATGAGTAGGTTGGCAGTTTTCTTGGTTTTATAGTAGATCGTCAATTGTATCTTCTGATTTTTGTCTGTAGGGATAACGTTTTTATTAACAATATCTTTCAAGACCCTTTCCTCCGTTTTATGAGCTGTGGAAAAGAAGTTCCTGTAAAATAGTCGAATAGGGGGTACAAGTGTTGTGTTAGTTGTCTCTTCAGAGGTTGCATGGCGTTTCACCTTCCTTCTTATGATGTCTTCAACGAAACCATTGGAGAAGCCGTTGTTGACTAGGACCTGCCTTACCCTACAGAGTTCTTCGTCGACTTGCTTCCATCCTGAGCTGTGGCTGAGAGCACGGTCTACATAAGAGTTAACAACACTCCTCTTGTACCTGTCTGGGCAGTCACTGTTGGCATTGAGGCACATTCGTATGTTTGTTTCCTTAGTGTAGACTGTAGTGTGGAAACCTCCACTCCTTTCCATGACTGTCACATCTAGAAAGAGCAGCTTCCCATCCTTCTCCATCTCGTAAGTGAAACGCAACATAGAATTCTGCTCAAATGCCTCCTTCAGCTCCAGCAGATGTCTGACATCAGGTACCTGTGTAAAAATGTCGTCAACATACCTGCAGTATAGAACCAGTTTCAAGTTCATGTCGACTAAGACGTTTTGCTCGATGGTACCCATGTAGAAGTTCGCAAACAGGACACCTAGGGGAGAACCCATGGCGACCCCATCTACTTGCTTATACATGTGTCCATACGGGCTCAAGAAGGGTGCCTCTTTAGTATAAGCTAGGCGTAGTTTCCTTGGAATTTTTTCTGGTATGTCAAGAAGAGTACAGGCCGGATAACGATACACTCGGTCCGCTATCATCCAAATTGTTTCATTCACAGGTACATTGGTAAACAGTGATTCTACGTCCAACGAGGCTCTTATCTGTGTAGCCCGTGTTCCCTGCAGTAATTCAACAAATTCCTTTGGAGACTTCAGGCTGAAGGCGCAAGGGACATAAGGAGTCAGCAAGCCATTGAGTCGCTTCGTCAGTCTGTACGTGGGTGTAGGTATCTGGCTGATGATTGGCTGAAGTGGGTTTCCTGGCTTGTGTGTCTTGACATTTCTATATGCGTATCCAGGTTTGTATTCCCCAAAAATCTTTGGCAGGTGGAGTCCGGATTTCTTGGCGTCATCGATAGATACAGCGATAGCAGGCGGCTTGATATCTGTGAGGCACTACACGTTAAGAAGTCAACACCAGCAATCAACAGCCAATTAATGCACAACTATATTCTACCTACTCCAAGACTTCGCACCAATATAGAAGCATCAAGAAATATGGGCCAACAGGCCTTTTGCAGTTACTTTCATTCTTCCCTTTAACTTACCCAATATTATACCCATTGTTTCGTGTTCTGTCTTGTGTTGAAAGTTTGTTTTCACCAGAACTGTTGTATCACCTCACCCAAATGCAGGTATAAAATGAAAGCTGTTTAAACGCTGTTTTTTTTTTTTTCGTTGAGACATCTCCCGTCCACGAGGCTAACCATAGTCCGTACTTCTTGCCCCACTCCTGTGCCAGGTAAGTTACGGGCTCACCATAGCCCGTGCTACTTGGAACTTGATCCGAGTAGCTGAATCTATAACAACAAACAACAAACTCTGTTTAGTTTTTGCAGGTTATAGTTGTGTGAGTATAAACGAAAGTCTTTGAAAATGTAATAAGTAATTACGAAACGCGTTCAAGTGTCGCGTCAGACTAGAAATAAAAATGAATTTTGGAGAATTGATTTTTCAATTCCCATCGCCAGTGAAAAGAAACATAAGAAATATTGTGAAAATTCGTGTTAGAATTATTAATCTTACTTTTTCGGTCATATTTAATAATATATATATATATATATATATATATATATATATAGATATATATATATATATATATATATATATATATATATATATATATATATATATATATATATATATTATATATATATATATATAAATATATAAATATATAAATATATATATATATATATATATATATATATATATATATATATATATATATATATATATATATATATATATATATATATATATATATATATATATATGGAAGGGAGTACCACCTCTAGCTGGAAGAAGGGGGACCCATAGCCTCGGAGGAAACCACTCATAACGCATTAGAGGGAATGTTTAGATCCCCTCCAATACAGTTTCTGTGTGCTTTTCTCCTACCACCCCCTTCCTTTTTTATTTTTTGTGCTTTATTAGGCATTTGATGGTTACAAGATATACATGGGTTGATACAAAAATAATAATGCAAAAAGGTGCTTAAAGGTTATGGATCTCTTGAAAAACAAACAATGGGAAACATTGATGTATGTCACAGACGGGTTCGATCATTGTTGCAAGTCAAACACTTCTTCGAATTCCTCTGAAGTTGGACTAGTGCCCAAGACGCAACAGGCATTTCCCCTCTGAATCGATTTTATATATGATTTTATATATATATATACATATATATATATAACTGAAAACTCACACCCCAGAAATATTTTTACCGCAAGTTGTATATAGTCCTGGGGACCATTCAGGCTTGTTTGCATATATATATATATATATATATATATATATATATATATATATATATATATGACAATGTCAGACCACGGAGGAAAATGAAACAGGAATTTCCTTAAGTGGTTAAGTGGTTTTTCATTTTCCTCCGTGGTCTGACATTGTCACATTCTTAATCACGTGTTTATTTTCGTGATACACACACACACACACACACACACACACACACATATATATATATATATATATATATATATATATATATATATATATATATATACATATATATATATATATATATATATATATATATATATATATATATATATATATATATATATATATATATATATATATATATATGTCGTACCTAGTAGCCAGAACGCACTTCTCAGCCTACTATGCAAGGCCTGATTTGCCTAATAAGCCAAGTTTTCATGAAATAATTGTTTTTCGACTACCTAACCTACCTAACCAAACCTAACCTAACTTTTTCGGCTACCTAACCTAACCTAACCTATAAAGATAGGTTAGGTTAGGTTAGGTAGGGTTGGTTAGGTTCGGTCATATATCTACGTTAATTTTAACTCCATTTAAAAAAAATTGACCTCATACATAATGAAATGGGTAGTTTTATCATTTCATAAGAAAAAAATTAGAGAAAATATATTAATTCAGGAAAACTTGGCTTATTAGGCAAATCTGGCCTTGGATAGTAGGCCGAGAAGTGCGTTCTGGCTACTAGGTACGACATATATATATATATATATATATATATATATATATATATAATGTCATACCTTGTAGCCAGAATGCACTTCTCGGCCTACTATGCAAGGCCCGACTTGCCTCATAGGCTGAGTGATTTTCGTTATTTCAAAAAAATTGTTTCCAAATGGTTTATTTGAATTGTTAATATTATATTAGATTAGAAACATAAAGTATTGACTCAGTTATGTTAGTTTAGGTTAGGTTATGATAGGTTAGGTAGGGTTGGTTAGGTTCGGTCATATATCTACGTTAATTTTAATTCCAATAAAAAAATTGAACTCATACACAATGAAATGGGTAGCTTTATCATTTCATAAAAAAAATAGAGAAAATGTATAAGGTCTGGTAAACTTGGCTTATTAGGCAAAGAGGGTATTGCACAGTAGGCCAAGTGCGACGTTCTGCCTACTAGGTACAACATATATATATAAATATATATATGTCGTACCTAGTAGCCAGAACGCACTTCTCAGCCTACTATCCAAGGCCCGATTTTTTGTATATTATATAAAAATGCTTTTATATACACAAGCATTTTTACAATGCTTGTGTATATACAATATTTTTTTCTTGTTCCACTATCTGTGAAGATATAGAGATTGTCTGATTGCCGACTCTAGAACACGCAACATATAAATGTCCATGTGAGAATCAATCAATGTTTAGATCTAAACCGCACAATTCTAAAGATTGGCATTGAGCTTTGTTGATGTTGATTGCAAACGCCAATCGAATTGGGAAATTACAATCTCTTAAATTGAAATGGGAAATCCGTTGGAATCACAGGAATGTGAGGAATGAGGACATCTTCACCTTTGAAAGGTCCTGTCAAGATTGTTGCTTCTACGACGTTGCTGAATAATTTTTTACCGCAAGTCGGTGCTAAGGGGGCATTAGATTCCAATTTCCCCAAAAATGAATTAAATGAAAACTGGTTCGATTTCAATCAAACTTTTTTGACGAGTTGTACATGAAAAAGTTTCATCTGGCCCAAGTCTCAGCATCGTAGCATAAATAGGAAGGAGAAAAAAATAATGAAGTAGGTGTCAAAATTATTCCAAAATCGTCAAAAACGATTATCAAACACAAGTGTCAACTGAAATCATATCTATGACTCTCAGCTATCACAAAAAAAAAATATTAAAAAAATATTATAATTAGTTTTATTAGAAGAAAAAAATTAAAAAAAATAATTCGTTTTTTTTTATTCAATTTTTTTTTTTTATCGAACGATTTGCATGAAACGTATACATCTGACTGCACATAAACCTATCTGTAAGGGTGCCAATTTTGGAAAAAAATGGTTGATGTCAACCTCAGCCACAGATGGCAGCACCTTAGACTTTATTATTTTCGTATTTATTTTCAAGTAACATAAACGTTCAAATAACTTTTTCTTTTTACATTCAATTTACATGAAACCTACACCGTATATGTGGAGTGCATGTTTCTAAATTTGGTAGATAGCATTTTTTTCTACGTTCATTTATTGATTTCATAATAGCAATAAACATGACATATTTGCATAATTTTTTGGGGGAAATCTGAAAATTTGTATTAGGGAAGCTAAAGATGTTTTGGAAATTATCTATCTACCAATCCTTTATTATATGCTAAGGTGTCAGAAAAGTGTCATAAAATGATTATATCTGAAAGGTGCGTATTTTTATTTAGACTTGAAAATGCGTAAAATTCGTTGAAAAAAAAGTCTCCCTTGCTATTTACGCTGCAGTACTGAAACTGGGACAATTGCAGCCCTTCTCATATACATCTAATAAAAAAATATTGGTTGACATTGACCAACTTTTCCAAAGTCAATCTAATGCTTCAAAAGTGCCAGTGTGAGGAACAAGAAGCACAGTGCCAGCAAGAAGGAGCTGAGGCTCGGCCTCGGAATGAAGAGCCTGAAGGGTTGGAAGAAGTTTCAGAGGAAACGCATGATGCACCGATTGACGAAGGCATCAATGTAAACTCAAGTAGCAGCAAGGAAAGCAGCCCTGAGAGTCGTGAGGTGGAACCAAAGTCGAAACCGGAAGACAATGAGGTACAGATGCAACGTGAAGAGATTCAAGCTCGGCTTGAACAAGAGAAAGCCAAAGCCGAGCAAGAGAGAGCCAGAGAGCTGAACAAGAGAGAGCTAAGGCTGAACAAGAGAAAGCTAAGACTGAACAAGAGAGAACTAAAGCTGAGCAAGAGAAAGCTAAAGCCGAGGTTAAAGCTGAACAGGTGAAGCTACAGCCGAGCAAGAGAAAGCTAAAGCCGAGCAAGAGAAAGCTAAAGCCGAACAAAAAAAGGTTAAAGGTGAACAGGTGAAACTTAAAATTGGACAAGAGAAAGAGAAAGTTGAACAAGAGAGTCAAGGCCGAACAAGAGACAGCCAAGACTGAACTGACCAGGATAAAGGCGGAGGCCGCTAAAGCAGAACTAGAGAGAATTAATTAAGACGGCACGAAAGGAAAATAGGGTGAAAAGTGAGGCGAGACATAACAATGGCAGACCCAGTGGAGTCAGGGGAGGAAGACATTTTGGTGGACAGACAAACAGATCAGATAGCTTTAAACCCCAGGAAGGAAAGTTTCTGGGTCCGCCTGCTGGAAACAAGCAAGAAATCAAGTATGTACCGAGAAATCAAGAGTCCAGTCATACCCCGTGGAGTACAGGTAGTGTGCCTGGTCCGAGGAGCTGCAACGCGAGTGGACAGAGTCAGAACCACTCGGGAGTGTATAGAAGAGACTTCTCCCAAATGAGATGTTACAATTGTAACAGATTTGGTCACATGAATAAAGAGTATAGACAGGGCAAGAGAGTTGTGACCCTGACAATGTATGACCCCCGAAATGAATGTATTACACGACAAACTGTAGCAAGTAAACTTAGTGAACGAGCGGTATAGGCCGTTCATCAGTTAAGGTTGGGTTAGTATTGGAGGCCAACCTGAGGTAAAAGTATATCTTGAGGGATATTGGAGCGAATCAAAGCCTGATTTTGAGAACCCTGATCGCGGATGATCGACTTTTAGCTGGCAGTAGGAAGATAAAGGTGTATGGGTTGCTGTCTAAGGGTAACATGCCCCATTTGTGCTGTCAAGTTAAAGTCGGATTATTTGTTCGCAGAGGTGATGTTGGGAGTATGCCCTGACATATCTGTTCCAGGGATACAAGTGATCCTTGGCAATGACTTGTGCGGTTATAGGGTGCTGCCGAAGCTTATAGCGGAAGCTGTGCCAGAAGAGTGCCAGGAGGGCCATCTGATAGAGGGGACCTGGCTGGCATCCTAGGGGATGAGTCAGGGGACAACCGAGTCATTGAGTACCCTGCCTCTGTAGTGACGAGGGCAGAGGTGGCCGACAAGAGAGACACTGGAGAGGGTGTGGCAGTGTTGACTCCACTGGAAGAAGAAATCGACGTGGAGATAGTGTGGCTGTTTGATGAAAGCCTAGCTCAGGAAAATGAAGGCTCGGTGAGGTCAGAAGTGAAGATGACCTGCCGGAGAAGACTATTGCGGACAGAGTGGACCAGAGTAAAGCCAAGCCTGCTGAAATCGAGAATCAGAAAGCAGAGATAACTGTACTGAGCAAAAGTGAAGAAGAATGTGGACAGACTGAGGACGAGAGTAAAACGTCAAGTTGTCCACAAGGAACAGAAGTGTAGGGATGATGGAGTTGAGTTGTGTGAGAAGTCAGAAGTTGATCCATTTCACGGGAAGCGTGAAGAAGAGACAGTGAAGACGAGTGATAGCCAAGAAGAGGAAGTTAGAAGAGATAGGATGTGTTGAGGGATGCTTACTAGCACTCAAGAAGAGATAGAGCAACCAGTACGGTCAAGTGCTGTTGAGTATAATACAGTACCTGAGGAAACGAAGAAGAATTAAATGGGACGAATTGGAGTTGTGTAGTAGAGTTAAGCACGGGAAGAGAAAGAATATGACTATGCAAGCATGGAGGAGTAGAAGAAAGTTCGATGGAAGTCGAAGAGGATGAAGTCTCGGTAAATGAGGAGACGAAAGAAGGGATCGTTGGTGGAGACGAGAGACCTGAAGCATGATGACAAGAAGCAGAAGTTTGATGGCAGTGGATGGAAGAGTGAAGAAGAGGGAGTGAAGTATGATGATATGAGACTGAAGTGTGGTGGTGACAGACCGAATCGTGAGGACGATGAACCGAAGTATGAGGAGGACAGAGAAGGTACAGACAGTAAATGTCTAACTCTTGATGTGTGGAATGAAAGAAGGAGAAGAAGCGGAGGAAGGAAACAGTAAGTAGAAAGGACGGATGAAGTGAAGGTGTCCAGCAGGGACAGCCTAACCAAGGTGTGAGAGAAGTCGGATCGCTTAGGAGAAGACCATGTTTCTAGCGAGTTGTGAGCCAGATGTTTGCAAGGTGCAACAGGGTATTTGCAGACTCCTGGAGGGAGTACGTAAACGGACTAATCGGTCGAACAAATCGGTTGGAGTAGGCCAAGATGACAATTAACATGGCGCAAAGTGAGCTCGGGAGAGCCCGCCTGGAATACCTAGGATATGTGGTAGGGCAAGGTGAGGTGGCTCCTGTGAGAACGAATGCGGAAGCCATCGATTATTTCCCAATACCCAGAGGAAAGGAGGAGTTGTTAAGATAAGTATGATCGGGTATTACGGGAAGTTCTGTGAGAGTTTTTCCACCGTAGATGCTCCTATGACAAGTTTGTTATCGAAGAGCAAGTAGTGGGAGTGGAACGGGATAGCGCAGGAAGCATATGAGAAGACCAAGAGATTGTTGACTGAGGTGCCTGTGTTAGTGTCGTCAGAGTTTGGAGCACTGTTTGCATTGTTCGTGGATGCCAGTGATGTAGGGGCTGGAGCTGTACTGACACAGCGGAAGGATTAAATTTATCGCCCCGTATCTTTCTTCTCGAAGAAGTTTGATAAACATCAGAGATCGTACAGTACGGTAGAGAATGAGACTTTGGCTTTGGTCCTGGCATTAAAGCATTTTGAGGTATACGTGAGTGGGGGAGGACATCCAGTTACAGTGTATACAGACCATAATCCCCTAGTGGTCCTGAGCAAGATGAAACATGCGAACCAGAGGCTAATCAGGTGGTTTCTATTGCTCTAAGAATAGGACCTGGTAATAAGGTATATAAGGGGACGAAATAATGTGGTGGCCGATGCATTATCCCGAGCCTAACCACTGGAATAACTCAAAAATAATGGGAGGGGAGTGTTATGACCCCATGTAGCCTGAAGAACGAGTCTACCCCTATGAAAGTTATTCGGCAATCTGGACCTGATTGAGAGGTCAGAGGAGGTATAGATATATGAATATATACTAAATACTTGACAAATGTTAATGAATAGTTTAAAAGAATGGGCAGAGGATGAATATGTAAATAAGAGACATGACATGAGATGTCGATACTTTGATGACAAGGTGTGAGGCTCGCCGGGGACGTCTTGAAGCAAGAGAATAGAATGTATACCGATGGTTATATGCTTATTGTATATATCCAATTTATATCCATTGTTTCGTGTTTTATCTTTTGTTTCCTGTCACCTCACCCAAAAACATTTTTATCCCATCAGCTAACCCAAAAATAAATATAAGCACGATCTGAGTATATATAAAATGTCTTTGAAAATGTGAGAAGTGTTCTTACGAAATGCTTCTAGGCGTCAGACCATAACTAAAAAAGTGAAAATGAACTTTGGAGAGTTAATTTTTCATCTACCCCAGTCCTCTGTCCTATTCCGTGAGGTCTACTATCAAATTCATCTATCTGGGTCCTCAAAATCAGGTTAGGTACTCCATGCAAACCCTCCAATCTGCTGCATCTGAAGTTCTCCTCGAATGTTATCTTGAGATCATTTCGGGGCTTAGCGTCCCCTCGGCCCGGTCCTCGACCAAGTCTCCTTTTTGTTACACACCCCCAGGAAGCAGCCCGTAGCAGCTGTTTAACTCCCAGGTACCTATTTACTGCTCGGTAACAGGGGCTTCAGGGTGAAAAAGTCATTTGCCCATTTGTCTCCGCCTCCGCCGGGACCTCAGGACTACGAATCCGAAGCGCTGTCAACTCAGTTGTCAGGCGTCCATGAATGAAGCTCTCTCACACGTCTTCACACAAAAGGCGTGTAGCTCTCTATACTACTTGAAGATTCACTATGTCCATGGATTTCCATTCCACACTGAAAGGCATCTTTCACTTTGCAGTTCATCTCCCACTATGAGTTTCAGCTTTCCCTTGGAGTTCAGCATACACACCTCCTCTGGCACGAAGTTACTTCACTAACTTCTCTCACACAAACCTGCAAATCCATCACCATGCCAATATAAAGGGTTTTCCTGACCTAAATAAATGTCTTCACGGCAAATGAACTCCTCCACCCAAGATCCTTTCAAACACTACGGCACCGCCGCGATGGGTCCTCCCTCATCCCGGGTGGGTTCAAGCTGGAAACATGTTTTGACGCGTCGCTGGAGGCCGCCGCTCCTGTTGCGACGCTGGAGGGCTCCCCCCCCCTTCCCTCAGTCATCCACTGGCCTCCCTTAAGAGAAGACGTTCCACTCCTCCCTCGAGCATGTCCACTCAACTCTAACTCCTTATACTTGCTAACTGGCTCAATAAATTTCCACCCTATATATACATATGCTGGGTACACGATCAAACACTGGTAGCTAATCTAACCAACGATAAAACAGGCTTTCTGCAGGGATTTATGACGTAGGGGCGCTCGTGTCCTGGAGCTCACACAGGCCGCTCACAAAAATCACTATAGGACTGCTTCACAAGGCTTCTAGTCCTGACTTGAGTACACAGAGTCGCCCAGCAGGCTCCACAACAGAAACGCCTGCTTACTTCCTTCCTCTTGAAGGAGCACACACAATTAGAGTTCCACAAAGGCGCGACCATCGCACACTTCCAGGTCGCCTCTAATTTAACAAAATCTCAGAGAAATGTTGTACTAAGTCCCCAACAGCTTCCTCACCCTTGCAAACACGCAGCCATCGCTCCACCAATAACATAGGGAACTGTATTTTTCCACCTCCCAGGAAATCAACAAAGTACAATCACCTCTGACGACTACTGTTGCTAAAGTGAGGTCACGACGTCCTGATAGCGTTACATCATGTCACTAAAGTATCGACATCTCATTTCATGTAGCTTATTTAAATGCTCGTCCTCTGCTCATCTTTTTTAAATTATTCACTGACGTTTATTACATATATAATATATATAGTTTTCTCTCTCTTTCTCTCTCTCTCTCTCTCTCTCTCTCTCTCTCTCTCTCTCTCTCTCTCTCTCTCTCTCTCTCTCTCTCTCTCTCTCTCTCTCTCTCTCTCTCTCTCTCTCTCTCTCTCTCTCTCTCTCTCTCTCTCTATATATATATATATATATAGTTTACAGTTATATATATAACTGAAAACTCACACCCCAGAAGTGACTCGAACCCATACCGCTAGGAGCAACGCCACTAGTGTGTACAGGACACCTTAATCCACTCGACCATCACGACCGGTCATAATGAGGTGATAGCCGAAGCTATTTGAAACACCCCCCCCCCCACCCCACCCCCGCCGGCACTCGGATGATAATCTTGGGCATAGTATTTTATCAAATCACCTCATTCTTTGGGGCACACGTGAGGAACACAAATGAGAACAAGCCTGAATGGTCCCCAGGACTATATGCAACTGAAAACTCACACCCCAGAAGTGACTCGAACCCACACAGCCAGGAGCAACGCAACTGGCGTCCTGTACATACCAATTGTCTTTTACATACATACCTTCTGGGGTGTGAGTTTTCAGTTGCATATAGTCCTGTGGACCATTCAGGCTTGTTCGCATTTGTGTTCCTCACGTGTGCCCCAAAGAATGAGGTGAATTGATAAACTACTATGCCCAAGTTCACCATCAGAGTACCAGCGGGCTGATGGGCTAAATAGCCTCAGCTACCATCAGTTTTTGTCTGGTCGTGATGGTCAAGTGGAATAATGTGTCCTGTATATACCAGTTGCGTTGCTCCTGGCAGTATGGGTTCGAGTCACTTCTGGGATGTGAGTTTTCAGTTATATATATATATATATATATATATATATATATATATATATATATATATATATATATATATATATATATATATATATATATATATATATATATATATATATATATGTATATCACGAAAATAAACACGTGATTAAGAATGTGACAATGTCAGACCACGGAGGAAAATGAAACAGGAATTTCCTTAAGTACTTTCGTATATTAAATACATCTTCAGAAGGATTACATCTTCCTTCTGAAGATGTATTTAATATACGAAAGTACTTAAGGGAATTCCTGTTTCATTTTCCTCCGTGGTCTGACATTGTCACATTCTTAATCACGTGTTTATTTTCGTGATATACACACACACACACACACACACACACACACATATATATATATATATATATATATTTGCACATCTTTCCTCTGATCTCTCACATTCGGTCCAGAAGGCAAAATAACACCCCTGAAAGTGAGACTCATTCCACCCAGGCTACATGTGGTCATAACAATCAACACAAGACAGAACACGAAACAATGGGTATAAATTAGATAAGTTCATATTTAGGAAAGACCTGGGTAAGTACTGGTTTGGTATCAGGGTTGTTGATTTGTGGAGTTAATTACCGCGTACCATGGTAGAGGTTGGGGTCCCTTGATTGTTTCAAGCGTGGGGTTTGACATGTATATGAATGGGATTGGGTGGTTGTAAATGGGAGCTGCCTTGTGTGGGCCAACAGGCCCTCTGCAGTTACCTTTATTTGTATATTCTTATGTTCTTAAGACTTTCGCGAGCCGTTTCCATTTTCTACTACGACAATTTTTGGCCTTAAGTAACGCATATGAGCGAAAAGCGACGTTCTATGTAAGAGGACACGTTTATCCATGACGTTCATTACTCTTTTTTGCGTGAACAGTTTATTTTTCTAATTTCACCCAAAAATAAAAAATAAACTTTTATTTGAAAGGTTACAGAAGCAGTAGTTACAATAGTTTTTGCATATAAAACAGGAATATTAATACCAGTAACAGTAGTAGAAGTGCTGGTAGTCACAGTGGTATTTATCAAACTTTACAAATTAAATAACACATTAATTAAATATTACAGAAATTCATCTAAATTAAAATATTCTTTGTTTTTTCCGAAGTGGTAATAGATGTAATGGTAGCTGTAATTGTAGTGACGTTAGCCTTAGTAATATTAGTTGTAGCACTGACGACAACATGTACGCATTACCAGGGTTATCTCTTCCAGTAACTTCAATATCAGTACGAGGCCTGGCAAATTTCCCGCTAGTTAATCAATACGAGGGCTGGCAAATTTCCCGCCAGTTAATCAATAACATCGTATTTTTTCTGTAATAATCATGAAAAAATCCATGAAGTCATATGGCAAGATAGTCACAACACATTGACAGAAACATTTCCAAAGAATTCAACAATTGATATATAATGAGTAGCAACCTAAAGATTAACAAAACGTGCTAATTTGAAGATTAAACTGGAATTTTCTGAACGGAGAATTCTATAGAGCATTAAGCAAGTAGAGTTTTTAAAAGGGCTATCGTGATAGGCTATGAGAATCTCTGAGGAATAAGACGCTGCAAAACTCTGCCTACGGATTGTTATTTAATTTTGATTGTCATCGACAGCAGTGTTCACAATATCTGAAATAATGGAAATTTGCCACCCATTTTTGTATTTTAAAATCTTAAATATAATCAAAATAATTAAATGTAAGTAATTGAAAAGTGAGGATTCGTGGTGTTGCATTTTTGGATGAAGATTTTTCAAATTTAAAAATATAATTTGTGCTCAAATCGTGACTTCGTCAGTTTCTATCGAATTTCGATGAAATATTCAAATAATGCACTGCGGACAACGCCCTACAAAGCAAAATTAAGTTTTTTTCTTAATAAATTTATTTAATTCTTTTAATTTTATATAATTTTTAAAAAGATTAAAATTATAAGGACAATTAGTAAAGGCAAGTAGGATAGATTTTTAAGGGTAGTCCCCAAGCTTTGTGGATATGAAGAAAGCATACTTCACCAGGAATAATGAAGACGAAATGAAAGTTGAACAAGTTTTATAATGATGAAATGTTTCTAAATTGTGGGAAGAAGTTTCTTCATGTAAGTGAAGATATATCGAATAAATCCGCCCATCCGCCTTAAATGACAGTTCTTATAGTAATTATTTGCAGGAAAGTACCAATATGTAGTGATGGTCCACCAGTAAAGCACTTTTTGTATAATTAATTTTATACAGTCCGGAAAAAATACAGTAAAAGAAATAAACTTAAATATTCCTAGGCTAGTATAGCACATATTTAAACTATAGTTGTCTTAGAGAGTGTGTATTAGGCCTAGATTTTTTTGTGGTTATGAAGCTAAGGGCTGGAGGAGGAAAGAAATGTCATGATAACGGGCAATTATGGTCAATCCAATGGAAATTAAAATTTTTACCAAATTTGTATCAACAATAAGTAATAAATTAAAAGAATTGCTTCCTTGTATTTGCTTGGTCCAAATAGGATCTCCAGCCGTGTAACAACTGCGTCTCTGTGATAAGGGAGGGAGTATAAGTGTTGGCTCCAAAGCAGCAGTTGATACAGTTGACTCTCGTATCCAAAGTCAACTAGGTTCAGCACCACAGCCCTCCTCGACCAGGCCGCACAATACATCTGCACCAATCCCAGAGCACGACCCACGACAACGCAGGTGCAGCAGGAGAGACCACTGGACGAGAAGGCAACCGAACAGCATCTTCAGTATGACCAAGCGGTTGCTGGTGGTGTCGCTCTCGGCAAGAATGCCTGCATACGTAATTGGTTCATATTATATAAACTTTTTACTGGTATTTTTTGGGGGGGAGGGGGAGAGCTAAGAATTCCTCTACATCTGTATAAGGGGGAACACTTGTGTCTATCCACTATATGTTTGTGGGATATGAGGGAGGGAGTTGTAGATATGGTAAATGGAGGGTTTTCATGATAGTGACTTTGTGAAACACTCACAGACCAACCGTATCTGTTTTTCTTTAGAGAGTTTATAAGTATTACATTGATCACGTTTAGATGTATATGACACCTACATAAACCTGCTCCTAATGTTAAACACCAGCATACTGTAACACCTGTAATGGTTGAGAAGGCTGTAAGAAAGCTAAAAATGGGAGTTATGATAGTCCTCTTAACATATACTCTGACAACTTTAAACATGGAATACCGAAACTATATATCTATCTATCTGTGTCTTACAGATTTTCTCTCCAATGGTACATCGTCATCCGTAATACACACATCTGAACGAGTTACCATTCCAAGGAAGGGCTGAGCTTCTATGTCTTCCTCTGATAATTTTGTACCTATTACCCTAAATACATTAGTCTGAGTATTTGATTATACTCTTTGATTTTCTACCTGACAAACTAGACTCCTCTGACATGCAGTTTGCATATAAAATTGGTTACTCAACAACGTTTTGTAATTTCGTGCAGTCGAAAGCATTCAGTACAAAACCCACATGGCAGCTCTGTTCTCTCTCTTTTTCTTGATGCTTCAAAACTTTTCGAAAAGTTGAACTCACTCTATTTTCTTTAATTACTTTGCTGAAAAGTAAGTCCTGCCATCGTTAGATATTTATACATTTTTTATCAGAATTGCAAATTAGCTGTAAAAAATTTTCTTCCATAAATTGGATCAAACAAGGTGTTGCTAGTCCTTTATTATTTGCTGTCTATCTTGATCCATTGTTGAAAGAGTTAAGAGTCACTAGTGCTGGCTGTCCCATACATGGAACAAAGTCCAAGGTTTTCTGTTATGCTGATGGTCTAGTTCCACGCACACCAATCAAACGAGACTGGAAATCTTGATAGAAATTTGTGAAAGATATAGTGCAGAATGCAGTTTAACGTTCAATTCTGCAAAATGTGCTGTTGATGCTCTTAATGCACTGAACTCGTTTGATGGAGATCCCAAACTGAGATTACTAGAGA